>NC_072007.2:39327296-39627296 GCF_028885655.2 Pongo abelii | reverse complement strand
AATTTCTTTGCATCATCATTATCATCCCCATGCTTATTAATGTCTTGGTCCTTTATTCATGTACTGGACGCTCTGCTAAAAACTCTATAGGCACTCCTCATTTGATCCACCTAACAGCCTCAATCAGCAGGTACTAATATTTTGTTCCATTTTACAGGATAAATTCAAGTTCAGAGAAGTTAAGTAACCAGCCTAAGACCACAAGCCCAGTGAGTAGCAGGGCCAAAATTTGAACTCTCCACTCTTAACCATACATCACTCTCTGCATATTAGGCAACAGCTTTGTTGCCGCCCTGAGCCTGCTCTCATGCAGATTAAAAGTTCTTGTTTTCAAAGTAAAACAATCATGAAATCATGACATTCCATCCAACGCAATAACCATTAGGATATTTCCTCAGAGATTCCAGCTGGAATTCTATCCAGTGTGATAACTATGAGGACATTGCCTCAGAGATCCTAGCTGGAATGCAATAGTTAATTCGAATGGCTGGTGGCATTCAGCAAATGGTGAAAACAGCAGAAAGAGGGATGTACAGGAGTTGTGTGTTTGCAGTGTCAGAGCTGAAGGGGAGAAGGCAATGTCAAATTACCCACAATCCCACTGTTCAAAGAACCCTGTACTGACCTTGTCTTCTTTCGTTCTTCACATCTCAAGAGTTACAGAAGAATCTCAAAGAACTTTTCAGTGTCTGTGACAATACATTTCTATGGGTTATAAACTCCTCAAACTGTAAACACTTTGAGAGTAGGGGCCATGTTTTACTTAGCTTTGCATCATATACACGTTTGATTAAATCGGGGACAAAAATCAATGAGCAACAAACTACACATAGAACCAAGAAAAACTCAGAAGTAGACACTGATCGAACGCCACTGCAAAAGTTATAAAGCACAACTTGTTTTAGTTTAGGTTCCCTAAGAAGCAAACTCTGACATGAAGTCTTGGTGCAAATAGTTTATTCAGGAGTTAATGTTGAAAACAGAAGAACGGAATAGAAACAGTGAGACAAAAGAGAGAAAACATCAATAATTGGTGTCTTAATGAACTGGATTAACACTGTGAGAAGCTGTGCAGAATACTCCTTAGAACTGTCACACCAGGTGATGGGGGGTGGTGGTATTACTCACCTTAGTTGAGAGTTGCTTCTGAGGGTGTTAACTCCCCTGAAATTCTGTGTCATGCATGAAAAGCATTAAGCAGGCTCCCGCAGTTTTGGAGAAAGCAACTTAGAGAGACGCCCTGGCACAAACTTGGTGAAAGACCCTGGCAGTGGCTTGTGGGGCAGCTGTCCTGGAATGAGGAGACTGAGGACATATGGCAACAGTCACGGTAAATCACAAGTTTTTGCACTCGCATCTTTATGTAAGCTGGCTAAAAGAAACTATGGAGCCAGGTGCAGTGGCTCATGCCTGTAATCCCAACACCTTGGGGGGCCGAGGTGGGCGGATCACCTGAGGCCAGGAGTTCGAGACCAGCCCGGCCAACATGGTGAAACCCCGTCTCTACTAAAAATACAAAAATTAGCCAGCATGGTGGTTCACACCTGCAATCCCAGCTACCAGGGAGGCTGAGGCAGGAGAATCACTTGAACCGGGGAGGTGGAGGTTACAGTGAGCCGAGATCACGCCACCGCACTCCAGCCTGGGCGACAGAGCAAGACTCCATCTTAAAAAAAAAAAAAAAGGAAGAAAAAGAAGAAGAAATGATGGAATAGAATGTCTCCTGTGGTCTCGGATTTTCAGGTGAAGCTCCAAGCTGAGTACAATAAGCGTCACAAAGCATGAAATCAAGAAACCAGCGGACATTTCCCAATTTGTGGAAATGAGGGTGCCCATACAGAATAGAAAAGAGTATCTGTATCAGTTTACCAGGGATTCCATAACAAAATAGCACAAACTAGGTGGTTTAAGCAACAGAAATGTATTTTCTCACAATTCTGGAGGCTAGAAGTCCGAGATCGGGAGACTAACAGGGTCTGTTTCTCCTGAGACCTCTCTCCTTGCCTGGCAGGTATCCCTCTTCTCCCTGTGTCTTCACTTGATCTTCCCAGGGACCCAATATCCTGTTCTTAGAGACGTACCAATTATATGGATTAGGTCCTACCCTAATAAGCTCATTTTAATTTAATCACTTTTTTTTTTTTAACAGACCCTATCTCCAAATACTGTCACCTGCTGAGGTACTAAGGGTTAGGAATTCAATATATCAATTTTGGGGAAACACAGTTCAACCCATAACAGTATCTCACGCTCAGCTGGGGGCTTGCTAAGCAGTTGCAGAAATTCATAAGTCCCTAAAGAAGGATACGGTGGAATTGCTCTCTGGAGAGCATGACATGGATAAGCTAGAATTTAGGGGTTTATGTGAACATAGAGGCTGGTGCCTGCCTCCCGCCGGAGAATGTAGACAGTGAGAGGCTGGCAGGAGGAAGGAAAGGAGCACCGGAAGCAGCCCGCATTTGGAACGGCAAGGAACCATGCATTTCCGGTGGGTTCGGTGAACTCCGGAAGGGAGCCAAGCTTGAGCCATCTTGATGGGATGCAGCACACTAGGCGGTACCACCAGAGGCTTGGAAAAGGCCAACTGGGTATTGCATCTCTTGACACCCTGTGTAGAGCCCATGTAGAGCACACACAGACCACCTGCACCCCACAAATGAGCCAGCATTTGGAGGCCCAGCACACATATTATCACCAGCCAAGATAAACCCATAAATATCATGAACTGAGTAAAAATGCCTTTCCCCCTTTCATGCTAACCCCTGCTTCCCAGTTCTGGAGGAGCCAGCAGCAGGAGTTGGGAAGAGAAGCAAAGGAGAAAGGAGTTGCATAAGAAAAGACCACACCTCTTTCCTAGCCTAGATCAGACCTGAGTTGAGGGAAGGTGAGAAGCTCAGAATTGGATCTGAGCCTGAAGTTTTTATTTAGACTGGGCTGTTTAATACCAGACACAGTGACTCTTAACAAAACAGGATTTGTCTAACAAGTCAAAAGGACAAGAAAGCTATGTGATTTTCCTCAGATCTCATTCAGGGATAAGGAAAAGGGATCAAACAGACCATATTTAAATGCAATAGACAATGAAAAATTAAATCGTTCCCTAGTTCTACCCCCGCTCAGTTTAGCTCACTCAATAAACCAACAGCACTTCATGTTTTCATGTACAGATTATGGGGGGAAGAAGATTCTGAACTGGCCTCCTTCCCAGAAATCTCCTAAATTATTTTGTACCCTGTTATCAAATTAATATTCTCTAGACACTACTTCTATCTCATTATTCCTCTGTCCAAAATTCTCCAATGACTCCGTGGCCTAAAGGATAAAGCCCACGGTTTTCTTCTTGCTCCTAAAGACCTTCCCCACCAATGCTCACCTCCAGACAGCTCATGAGTCTTCTTTCCCTAGGAAAACCACATTCCAATCTCATGGTTTTCCAGGAGTCTTTTCATCGTGGCCTGGGAGGGTTTGAAATAAAGCTTGTACCTCAGTGACATAGGTCAAGTAACCCAAACCATCCTCCTCCTCATTCAACCATAAACAGCCTATATTGGCTTCTGTGTATGAGAAATTGATGGCTATCCCTTGTCCCAGTTTCCTTAAAGAGTTCATGTTACCACTAAACAGAGTTCCCCTGTTCTTCTATCTGTCATTTCTCACATTATGGGATGTACATCAGGGCCTCATCGTTATTCTCTTTCATATACCTGGACCTTATTATATAGGAGCTCAAAGTCTAGCTCTTTACATTTCTCTTAGTCTTCTTTGATACTAAGTGAGGCAACAACAACAACAAAATGATAGTATAGGCCATTTTATTTTACTTTATTGACACAGGGTCTTGTTCTGTTGCCCAGGCTGGGGCAGTGGCTTGATCAAGGTTCAATGAAGCCTCAAATTCCTGGGCTCAAGAGATCCTCCAGCCTCAGCCTCCTGAGTAGCTTGGATGACAGGTGTGTGCCACCACATATGACTAACTTATATATATATATATATATATATATATATATATATATATACAGACAGGGGTCTCCCTATATTGCCTAGATTGGTCTCAAACTCCTGGGCTCAAGTGATCCTCCCCACTCATCCTCCCAAAGTGCTGAGATTACACACATGAGCCACCACGTCTGGCCCATGTAGGTCTTTTTAAATAGCCCTGAGCTTCTCAAGCCCCTACACACCTCCCACATAGGAGAAAGGAAAACCTAAATGATTAAATTTGACCTCCTGAGGCCACATAAAAACGGACCCTCAAAAATTCACTGTACTTAGGAGACTCATGGACCGGTTATCAAACCTCTAGTAGCAAAGTCCCTGTAGAGTTTCCTTGGACTTCTACATTTTCTTGCAACAAATAATACATTTAAAAGTCAATGGATCTCATTCTTTATCAACCAAGAAAATATGTTTGCAGAATCTAAAATCTCATCTAGAGTTAAGATCAACATTTTTTTTTCTTCTGGTCCTTTCGTTTATTTCTTTAAAATTGTCTTATCATTACTATGTAAGCTTGTACCTGAATTACAGCTTTTAATAAAGCAATTACACTTCTATTTCTCAGATGCCTGATGACCATATTAACCTCTCCTCATTTGAGTTATTAATTGCACGTTCTGTCCAATACCTTTGGTGTGGCTTCCAAGGAGACAGTCAGAAGGCTTCTTGGGAAGGGAAGGACATGTTTATTGTTGGCCCTGTGGGAGTGTTTGCATAATTACTGGAATGATTAAAGAGGTCTTTTCTAAAACAGACAAGCATACTAAGTTTTAATATGTTTCATGACAACGCATAAGACAAGAGTGCATGTTGTACCTGATATAGGACCCTGCAGGTCGCCAAAATAAATAAATATGTGTAGAAGTGCTGGAATGAATTCAGTCATGGATATAAACAGAAATTTCAAGGGGAAATGAGCTTTGATTCTTGATGAGAGAATTGTTTGTGATCAGAATGAGGACAGCTGTACAGCAAAGGTGACAAAGAGCCTGGGGACATGAAGTCTTAAATAGTTTGCTCTAATCCCATGTTGTAAAGACGGCTTAATGTGAGGGAGGGGGTAGCAGGAAGAGTTTTGATGAATCCTGAGATTGGAATTAAAGCTTTTCTAATTTGGCTCACTGGTATTTAATCTTATAACTGTGCATCCTTAATCAAAACTCAGAGGGAATCTTTAATCTTGTGTGTATAAAATGAAAGATGATTAGAGTCTCCTGACCTGCCTGTGAGTTCCAGCTGTTTCCTTCTTTTCTATTTCCTAGGTTCTTCATATCTCCCACTAGCTGGAGTTACATTAATAGAAAAAACAGCATCCCAAAATTGTAGGAGAATAAATATGAAGAACATATTCATTCTTCATTTTTTTCTTTTGGTGGTTAATGGGCATCTATTATGTGGAAGACATTGTTTTACATATTAATATAGAGCATGAACAAGACTGACATATCTATTTGTACAGACTGCATTTTAGAATCTAACTAGGACTTTTTCACCATTTCTTGGCTAAGTAAGCAAATGCAAGTGATTCAGGAAAATAAATATGCTTTTAAGGAGTAAATAATTATGTAGAAAAATTCTTCTGTTTCAGATGACTGCAAGGTGCAAACTGTTTACGAAGAAATTCTTCACATAGCTGGTCAAGTGTTTGGATTCTGTTAGAAGATTGAGAACAAGGTGATAAAATGCATCATTCCAGCATCACAGGATTTTGATGACCACACAAAGGCTTTGAATTATGCCTGATGTATTTTTTTAATGCACAATAAATAGGAATCCAGGGCCAACTCCCCCGACCCACACCACATCCTAAGTAAGACCTTTATAGAGAAATGTCCCTGGGGGAAACCTTTTTCCTTAATCGAAATCCTAGCATATCCAGGTAATACTCCACTACTATTACCACTCTTTTTTTTTTTTTTTTTTTTTTTGAGACAGTCTCGCTCTGTCACCCAGGCTGGAGTGCAGTGGCATTATCTCGGCTCACTGCAACCTCTGCCTCCCAGGGTCTGAGCAATTCTCCTACCTCAGCCTCTGGAGTAGCTGGGATTACAGGTATGTGCCACCATGCCCAGCTAAGTTTTGTATTTTTACTAAAGACGTGGTTTCACCATGTTGGCCACGCTGGTCTTGAACTCCTGACCTCAAGTGATCAGCCCACCCTGGTCTCCCAAAATGCTGGGATTACAGGTGTGAGCCACTGCACCCAGCCTTATTGCCACTTTAAAAAGCTTTTTATTTTTAAGAATATTATTAAAAATCTTTCCATTCTTCAGCTTCCAAATTCAATTTCAATAGAGGGATCAGATTTCAATGACCAACAACTGACAAAACCAAAAAAATCCACAACAATGAAAAATACTAAATTCCTGAGAAAGCATTACTCTGTCACTATAACTAAAATAATGATTTCTATAAAAAAGAGATTTTCAGGGATGAGAAGGCAAACTCGGTTTTTGAACGAGTTTTCTAGGTTTTATCGTAAACAAAAGAGTGATAGGCTCCTTTGCCTTCCTCCCAAACCCCTACCTTGGTCCTTCTTCATGAATTAATGAGTCTGATACACAGGATGCTGGTAAAAATCGTCCCTATATACTTTATAAAATTAATCAGGGAAGAAGGAAGAGCAAGGAAACTAAACCAGGCTCGCAGCAGGCTCAGCGTTCATCACTAGGCCGGCTGCTCTCTGACCTGCTTCCTCCTGGTTGTTCGGTGATGACTGCCTCAGAATCACATAGACCCTGAAACTGCCTTTGTAAAACTTACAACTGAGGAAATTATGACAGGGAAAGAGATCAGACCTAACCGACTCCATCTTGCTTCTAACCATTTAGCTGTCCTTGTTCATTCCCGGGCATAGGCCAAACTAAGTTTGGGAAGGAATTCAGTTCATGGTTTGACTCTGAAACAAAATTGATAACAGCCCTTTCACAAAAAGATCCCTTTCTTGCCTGGAGACCAGTCTGCCTTGGCAGGACTAACAAATTAGCTACAAGATTAGAAATTAAGGTTGAGGGGTCATGGAGCCTCTGGCTCCAAGAGTCTGAACCTCCCCAAATTGCTCCTAGGGATAGCATCACTATTGTAAAACCTAAGATCAATGCTTGAGATATTTTGCAGACCCTGCAGTGGATGGATCAGGTAACACCACCCAGACCAGTAATCTGGCTCAACCAGTTCTGCCATCCCACCCAGGAAGAAAAGCAGCAAAAAATCTTCACTTCGGCCCCCTATGATTCCATCTCCAACCTGACCAATCCACATTTGCCACTTCCCAAGCCCCTACCCATCAAATTATCTTTAAAAACTCCAATCCCCGAATGCTCAGGGAGACTGATTTGAGTAATAATAAAACTCTGGTCTCCTGTACAGCCAGCTCTGCATGAATTACTCTTTCTTCCTTGCAATTCCTCTGAATAAATTGGCTCTGTCTAGGCAGTGGGCAAGGTAAACCCACTGGGTGGTTACAACCCATTACAAGATTATAGTTCCCCTTACCTGCTCTATAGATAACAAGGTGAACATTATAAGAAGTTTTCCATCTGAGATATTCTTTCAGGTCCTGTGTATCAATGAAACTATTGATGTCAGCTGGTCTGAAGGACCCCACAAGATGCTGACTCCCTGAAGAAGCCTATGAGATTCTGAGGCCTGTGTGATTCTGAGTTTCCACATCTTGATGGTTTCATATTTCTTACGCTGACCAATCAATGGCCCCAATTTTCCAGCCCTTCATACTTCATGATCCCCTTAAAAGCCCCCAGCCAGAATTCCTCGGGGAGATGGATTTGAGGGTCTCCTCCCATCTCCTTGCTCAGTGCCTTGCAATCATTAGACTCTTTCTCTGCTGCAAACACTGTTGTCTTAGTGTAATTGGTACGTTACTGCACAGTGGACATACAAACCTGTTGGTCCTATAATACTGGTAAAAGGACAGAGTCATTGAAATAACACAAAAAGAGTAATATTCTACACTCAGATTTACTCTATCTACCATAATAAGACATTTGGGCAAAACTCACTGCAGCAAAGTATTAAGTGAAAACATACACAACCAACATGATATTTTCTGTTGACATAGGTGTATGTTAGAGCATAAGGAATAGCAGGACTGTTTATTAACTTGAGTTAAAACCACCACCCTCTTTTCAGCTGACCAAAGAGAGAGATATGCTGTAAGCCACTCTGGAGCACCAGACACCAAGCACATTGATTCTTATTTATTGCTTGTCTAAAAGACCTTTTGTTTGTGTGGAGGAGGAATATTAGCTGTATATCAGTCACACTTTATTTGTGAGAGAATTTGTACACTAAACATGTGCATAAAAGGAGCACTAGAAAATATTAAATCAAAAACAGCTTGGAAAACACAAAAGATAAGAAACCACAGTGACTTTACAAAAAACCGAGTACTCACTCTGAACTTGATTGCCCTAACAGTAGCCTATCCAAACCAAGAAGGAGAGCAAATTGCAGGAGAGAACTGTAAGGATCCTGGATCTCAGAAGAAAAGGAAGAGATTCTTATAACACTTTTTCTTTCCCAACATTATTCTGGAATAGGAAAAGAGAAGTGAAGTTAGAAGGAACAAACACTATGGCACTTCCAGCCCCTTCTGACCTATAGTCCCCATATTTGACATTCAAATGATTTACTTTCTCCACCCAACTGAGTGGCTCCCAATCTCTTTTCTTTATAAAAATTTATTTTGCAATATTTGAGACATAGAAAAGGAAATGAAGAATAATGTAAGTACCTATGTACCTGTCAACTAGTGATATGGTTTGGATGTCTGTCTCCTCCAAATGTCATGTTGAAACATAATCCCCAGGGCCAGGAGTGGTGGCTCACACCTGAATTCCGGCACTTTGGGAGGCTGAGGCAGGAAGATTGCTTGATTTCAGGAATTTGAGACCAGCCTGGCCAACATAGGGAGACCCCATCTCTACAAAAAATTTTTAAAAGCCAGGCATGGTGGCTCCCACCAGTGGTCCCAGATACTCAGGAGGCTGAAAGAGGCATATTGCTTGGGCCCAGGAGGTCAAGGATCAGCGAGCTGTGATTGTGCCACTGTGATTGTGCCTGGGCAACAGAGCAACCCTGTCTCAAAAAAGAAAAGAAAAGAAAAGAAAAGAAAGAGAAAGGGAGAGAGAGAAAGAAAGAAGAGAGAGAGAGAGAAAGAAAGAAAGAAAGAAAGAAAGAGAGAGAGAAAGAAAGGAAGAAAGAAAGAAAAAAGAAAGAGACAGAAAGAAAGAAAAGAAAGAAAGAAAGAAAGAAAAAGAAAGAAAGAAAAAGAAAAAAAGAAAGAAAGAAAAAGAAGAAAGAAGGAAAGCAGGCAGGCTGGCTATATAGAGCAGTGGATCCCTGGACAGGGCCCAGGAAACCATTTTTCCCTCCTAGGCCTCTGGGACTGTGATGGGAGGGTCTGCCATAAAGGTCTCGGACATGCCCTGGAGACATTTTCCCCATTGTCCTGGTGATTAACATTTGGCTTCTTGTTACTTATGCAAATTTCTGTAGCCATCTTGAATTTCTCCCCAGAAAATGAGGTTTTCTTTTCTATCACATTGTCAGGCTGCAAATTTTCTAAACTTTTATGCTCTGCTTCCCCTTGAACACTTTGCCACTTAGAAATTTCTTCTGCCAGATACCCTAAACCATCTCTCTCAAATTCAGAGTTCCACAGATCTCTAGGACAGGGGGAAAATGCCACCAGTCTCTTTGCACAGCAAGTGTGATCTTTACTCCAGTTCCCAACAAGTTCCTCATCTCCATCTGAGACCACCTCAACCTTGACTTTATTATCCATTTCACTATCATCATTTTGGTCAAAGCCATTCAACAAATCTCTAGGAAGCTCCAAACTTTCCCACATTTTCCTGTCTTCTTCTGAGCCCTCCAAACTGTTCCAAATGATAGGGACAGGAGACGGGAAACTACTGGATAGAAGAGGGCAGTTCCCACCCTCAAGCCTTGACACCCACAGCCCTAAGTGAGAACAGGTATTTCTGTTTTCACGCTCAAAAAGTTGCCTTTTGGCTCACCACATCCCCATATCCTGTACCCATATAAATCCGAAACCCCAGACTCCATGACCAGATGAACAGAGGAGCAGAAGAGTGGCAGAATAGCACAGCAGAGAAGGAGAGAAGAGAAGGAATATGTGAACATCAAGAGGAGTTCAGCTGGGGATGGTCAGAGAGGAGATCGGCAACTGGACAGCCAAACTCCAAGGGAACATCATCTTCCCACTCCATCCCCTGTCCAGCTCCCCATACATCCCACTGAGAGCCACCTCTACAACTCAATAAAACCCCCACATTCATCCTTCAAGTCTGTGTGTGACCCAATTCTTCCAGGATGCTGGACAAGAGCTCGGGATACAGAAGGCTATCACACTGGCCCTCTGCCCTTGCAAAAAGGCAGAAAGTCCACTGAGCTGGTTAACACTTAAGCTATTGGTGGAGAGCAAGACTAAAAGAGTACACTGTAACACGTGTCCACTGGTCTTTGGGAGTCACAGACAACCACCCCTAGACAGTGCCATGGGGCTAGAGCCCAAAAGTGCTCACCCTAGTTCCTGCAGCTGCCCCTCTGTGTGCTCCCCCTCCCATAAGGGGTTTGAGCTCACAGCGGCTGAACAGAGAGCCACACCCTTGTCACATGTCCTGCGAAGGAGGTCAGGGAACTCTCCTGTTTCACAACTTCTGCCTGTTACCAGTTCCAAGGTTACTTCCACATTTTCGGGCACTTTACAGCAGCATCCCACTACCTGGTACCAATTTACTGTATTAATCCATTCTCATGCTGCTAATAAGGACATACCTGAGACTGGGTAATTTATAAAGGAAAGAGGTTTAATTGACTCACAGTTCAGCATGTCTGGGGATGCCTCAGGAAACTTACAATCACAGCAGAAGGGGAAGCAAACACGTCCTTCTTCACATGGTGGCAGCAAGGAGAAGCACCAAGCAAAAGGGGGAAAAGCCCCTTATAAAACCATCAGATGTCATAAGAACTCACTATCATGAGGACAACAGCATGGGGCTAACCACCCCCATGATTTGGTTACTTCCCACTGGGTCCCTCCCATGACATGTGGGGATTACAGGAACTACAATTCAAGATGAGATTTAGGTGGGGACACAGCCAAACCATATCAGTGGGTACATAGTAGGTGTATGTATTTGTATTGTATATTTTGAACCTTTGTATGTTCTTTTATTTTTTAACTTTTAGTCTTATTTGTATGTTTTAAATTTTTATATATTTTTATTCAATTTGCTTTTTCAAGCAACATTATGTTTATGAGGTTCTTTCATGAATGTATTTGGCTCTAGTTCATTAATTTTCAGTATTACATAGTATCTATCATATGAACACTCCACCATGAGTTAATCCACATTTCTGTTGGTGGCTACTGAAGTTGTTTCTAAGTATTTGCTACAATAAACCATTTGGCTCTGTCTCCCTGGGAATATGGGCAAGATGTCCTAGGGCATATTTCTAGAGTAAAAGCTGCTGAGTCACAGAGGAAATTAATTTCCAACTTTACTAAATATTGCAAAATTGATCTCCAAAGTGGCTACACAAATCTAAATTCCCCCTTGCTGTGCATAGGAATTGTTATTGCCTTATATCCTTGTAACCATTTGGTATTGTCAGACTTTAAATTTTCTGCCAATATGATGAGTGTGAAATTATATCTCAAAGTGATTTCTTTTACCATTATCCACATTACTAGAGGAGTTAATAATCTCTTCAAATCAGTATTTGTAATTTATTATTTCTGTGAGATTCCATGTTCTTTTTTGGGGGTCGACCATTTTTTGATAATGTTGTTTGTTGTCCTTTTCTTATTGACGTAGAGAATTTCTTATATAAACTGGATATTAATCCTCTGTTGATTATACATGCTGCAAATATCTTTCTCTTTTTCATTCTTATTATAATATCTTTTGATGAACAAAAATATTTTATGTAGTTTGTGTCGTCAATATTTATCTCTATAATTTGTCTATTTTCTGTTTTCTTTATTCCCTACCCCAAAGTCTTGAAGATATTATCCTTTATTTTCTTCTAAATTTTTAGAGTTTCTATTTTCACAGTCAGGTGTTGAACAAACCTTGAGTTCACATCCCTAGGAGGTGCAAAGCAGCATGGCATCGTGATTGAGAGCATGGAGTCCAGAGGCAGACTACCTGGGTTCACTTCTCAGCTCTGCCACTTTTTCTCCTGTCATTTAACTTCCACGTCCTCCAGTTTCTTAATCTGTAAATGGGTACCTACTCATAGGTAATGAATAAAGTTGCAATTAGAATATATAATATTACTCATAGGTAAGAGTACAGTTGCCATTAGAATATATAAAACCTTTTAGAACAGCACCTACTGAGTGCAGTGGAAGGGATTACTCTTATTATTATATGAGCTCTAGTTTTATTTTTGCATGTGGATAGCCAATTTTCCCACCCCTACATGTTATCTAGTCCATTGCTTTCTCACTGATTTAACAATGCCACTTACATCATACATCAGCTTTCATGTAGGTGTTGACATTTTTCTCAGTTTCCCAGTCTTCCACTGGTCTATCTGTCTATCCTTTAGGGAAACCTCAAGCCTCCATTTAAAATTTCCTGAGTTCTAAAAATCCCTGAAGTTATCACTCCTGCTTCTTCTTTCATCTACAGTCCCATCTCAACAATATCATTGTAGCTGTTAGTGAAACATAAAGGTTTCCTGTGAGTTTCCTGGGGCTGCCATAACAAAGTACCATAAAATTGGTGACTTAAGACAACAGAAATGTATTTTTCAAATGTGTTTTCAGAAACGTTCACAGTTCTGGAGGCTAGAAGTCCAAAATCAAGGTGTCAGCAGGACCACGCTGCCTCTGAAATCTGTAGGGAAAACTCTTGCCTCTTCCTAACTTCTGGGGATTTGCTGTCAATTTTTGGTGTTCCCTGGTTTACAGATGCCTCCCTCCAATCCCTTATTTTCACATGACATTCTCCCTGTGTCTCTTCTCTTCACATGGAGATCTTTTCATAAGGACATCAGTCTGATTAGGGCCCACTCTACTTCAGTGTGACCTTGTCTTAACAAATCACATCTGCAACGTCCGTATTTCCAATTAAGGTCACATTCTGAGGCGCTGTGAGTTGGAACTTCATTTGGGGGGAATACAAAATTCAACTTGTAACAAGGGCATAGCCAAAAAAATACTAACGTTGAGCTTTAATGAAAGCTTCTAATCCTCTCCTGGACATTGTAATTTACCCCCGGATGCTTCCTGCCATACTGCCATCAAGTACAGTAATTTAATCCTCCTGGATCCAGATGCACTAACTCAGATTTTAAAACAAATAACTGTAAACTTCAAATTCTAACCAACTACCTCCAGAGTTTGTAAAAAATGAAGATTTTTAGAAGCCTACCTCCAGAGATTCTCATTCAGTGGTTAAGTTGATCAATGCTAATACAGGTAGTCAAGAGACTATACTTTGGGAAGCACTCGTCTAGAAAGAAGTGTTAAAAGACATGTCCCCTAAGGAAGGGGCAATTGGTGGAGCAGCCAGCCTCATCACTCAGCTCTCAGGCTGGTCTAAAGGTCTTGGAAGGGGCTAAGGAGAACTTTGCTCTGCCATGATAAGTAGTCTGGAAAGTGAGATTAATACTACTTCACCACTTAAAATCCTTTCCTTAGAGGATCATAGAATTGAACTGGTTCCAATGTTTAATTAGCAATTCAATTGTGTCTTCAGTTTTCACAGGCTGCAGATTCCCTCAAGGTCTAAAGTATGACACTGCAGGAATCTATTCCACACTTAGAGCAAGGATTGCTTTTTTTTATTTGGAAAAAAAAAAAAGGAAAAAAAAAAAGACAACAGCTTGGTGTTTGTTAAGAGCCTACTATTTGCCAGGCATTCTAGGCACTAGAAATGCAGCACTGAACAAAACCAACAGCATCCCTGTTATCACAACACTTTTATCCTAGTGGATGGGAAACAATTGAGAAGCAAGATAAATTAGTAATATATGTGCAAATTCTATCATGATGGAGATTTTTGACTGTTCCATTTAATTTTCATCCCTGGGACCTAGAACGATCCTTAGCACATAGTAGATGATCAACAAATATATATTGAATACCAAATGGTGATAAGTGTAATGGCAAAAAATAAAGTAGGGAAATGAAACAAAGAGTGTGGGGAGGGTGCAATTCTAAATGGAAGAATCACAGAAAGCTTCATAGGAAAAGTGTCATTGGAGTAAAGTTCTGAAGGAAATGAGAATGCAAGTCATGTACATATATCTGGGAAAGAAGGGAGCCTTAGAACAGCATCAGCAAAGGCCCTGAGATAGGAGCATACTTGTGTGTTCAAAGAACAGCATAGAAAGAAAGAAAAGAGGGGAAGAGAAGTAGGAGGGTGGTAAGGTAAAGAGTGTGAGGGATGGCCAGATATGCACTGGGATGTCTTGGCATTAGCTCTGAGATGGGAAGGCACTAAGAGTTATAAACAGTGGAGTGAGGCTGAGGCAAGAGGATCCCTCAAAGCCAGGAATTCAAGACCAGCCTGGGCAACATAGCAAGACTCACCTCTCTACAACAAAAACTTAAAAATTAACTGGGTGTAAACTTAAAAATTAACTGGCATGTGCTTGTAGTCCTAGCTACTTGGGAGGCCAAGGCAGGAGAATCACTTGAGCCCAGGAGTTCAAGGCTGCAGTCAACTATGGTTATGACAGCCTGGGTGAAACAGCAAGACCTTGTCTCAAACAAAATAAAACAGTGGAATGATAGAAGCTGCTTATATTTTAACAGGTTTATTTCAACTGCTGTGTTAGAACACTGAAGAAAACAGGGGTACAAGCAGGAAGCTATTGCAAAAAATCCAATGAGAGATGAGACTGTCTCAGACCCAAATGGTCACAGTAATAGGATGAAAAGGGATAAGATTCTAGGTATATTTTGAAGGTTTGGGCAACAGAACTTGCTAATGAATGGGATGCTGGACATGAGAAAAAGAGAGCAAAGATATAGTCAAGTGAGAATGTGGAGGAACTGGAACTATAACGCACTGTTCGTGGAAATGCAAGATGGTACAGCCACCTTGGAAAATTATTTGGCAGTTTCTTAAGAAGCTACACAATGCACCTACCCACCCAAACATGCCACTCTTAGGTGATTTACTCAAGAAAAATGAAATCAAATATCTACACAAAGACCACTATGGAATGTTCATGGCAACTTTAATCATAATAGCCAAAAACTGGGAGCAAGTCAAACGTTCATCACATGAAGAATGCATAAGCAAATCATGGTGTGTCTATATAATGAAATGTTAATCACAACACAAAGAAGTAAACTACCATTTCACACAACATGAATAAATATCAAAATATTCACTCTAAGTAAAAGAGACATAACAAGAGTACCTACTGTATAACTCCATCTATGTAAAATTCCGGAAAATATAAACTAGCCATGACGAAAAGTAAATCAGTGGTCTCTTGGGGACAGACTTGAAGGGAGGAATGGGTGACAAAGGGAGATAGAAATGTTCTGTAAATTAATTGTGGCAATGGCATTATGGGTGTATACCCAAACTCATTGAGTTGTACACTTTAAATGTTACAGTTTACTGGACATGTATGTCATAAAGTTGATTTTAACAATTTTTAAAAAGAGTAAAGCCAGGGTTTTAGCCTGAGTAACTGGAAGAATAGAGTTGTAATTTTCAGAGATGAGAAAGATAGTGAGAGGAGCCAATTTTGTTGGTGGTGAAATAGAATATAAGGAGCTGAGTTATGGACATGCTAAGTTTGACATGCCTAATAGGGAGATGTTGAATGGACAGTCAGGTCTATAAATCTGGAGTTCAGGAAACAGGTCAGGCTGGAGATATACATATAGGAATCATCAACATATGGATGGTCCTTAAAGTCATAAGGTTGTACAAAATCACTATGAGAGTGAACGTAGATTTAAAAAAATAGAAGACATGCAAGGACTAATCCTTGGGACTCCTAAATCAAGAGACCATGAAGCTGAGAAGGAATCAGCAGCGACTAAGGAGGAAAGGCAGTACAGAAGGCAAGTATCCCAGAAGGCAAGTGAAGGGCTCATTGAGAAAGAAGGGAATGACCCTGTGGCCATCTGTGGCAAAGTCAGTCCTGGGGGACTGAGAACTGCTCATTGGAGTACCTGAAGGTCATTACTGACCTTGATAGAGTAATGGTGAAGAAAGAATGGAAAGAGTGAAATTGGAGTTAGCCTATGTAGTTAATTCATTCATGGAGTTATCCTGGGAGAAATGTGAAGTGGCAGGTGGAGGAGAAAGCGGAGTCAAGGGAATTTTTTAGAATGGGACAAATCATAGCATGTTTGCATGTTGATAGGGAAGATCCAGTGAAGAAATGTTAGTGCTTTAAAGGAGATAGGGGAGGATGGATGGAACAATATTCCTGAATAAGTGGGAGGCAACAGAACATAATGTACAATTGAAGGGGCTGGCTGGGTCAGGAGACCAGAGAGCTCCTTCACTGTGACCAGAGATGAAAAGAGGCCAAGTGTGGTGACTCACGCCTGTAATCCCAGCACTTGGGAGGCCAAGGTGGGAGGATCACTTAAGCACAGAAGTTTGAGACCAGCCTGGGTAAAACAGTGAGGCCCCATCTCTACAAAAATTTTCAAATTAGCCAGGTGTGGTGGTGGGCGCCTGTAATTCCAATACTCGGGATACTGAGGTGGGAGGATCTCTTGAGTTTGGGGGGTCAAGGCTTCAGTGAGCCAAGATCACACAACTGCACTCCAGCCTGGGTGACAGAAAGAGACCCTGTCCCAAAACAGTAAAATTAAAAATTAAAATTAAAAACAGAGACAGGAAAGAGAATGTGGGCAGCATGAAGGGAGGCATGGCAGAGGGAGCCCATCCCGTCTGATAGCTCCTGTTTTCTGGATGAATGAGGAAGGAATATTGAGAGAGAGAGATGAGTGGGAAGTTGCTGGAGACATCTATTTTTGTATGGGCTGTGTGCTAAGAATAGTTTTTACATTTTTAAAAGTAAAACATAAAAAGGGACTATTAGCCTTTCAGAAAGAATACATGCTCAAAGAGTTGAGGAAATTTCCTCTTGGCCCACAAAGCTTACATTATTAGTACTGGCCCTTTACAGAAAAAAATTGGGCTACCTTTGACAGAGGTGAGTGAGTGAGTGAATGGGCTAAAACTCTATGTAGAGCAGGACATGCCAGGCATCCGAAGAGCACTGGGCAGGAGCTTGACAGAATATCAATCTACTTCATCCTCACACAAGTACTACAAGTTAAATATTAATAACCCAATTTTAGATGAGCTGATTGTTTCTCAGGGAGGTTCAATAAATTCCTTGAGGTCATACATATAGTAAGTGGGGTGTATTAGTCTGTTCTCACACTACTATGAAGAAATACCTGAGACTGGGTAATATACAAAAGAAAGAGGTTTAATTGACTCACAGTTCCACATGGCTGGGGAGGCCTCAGAAAACTTACAGTCATGGTGAAAGGGGAAGCAGTCACCTTCTTCACAAGGCAGCAGGAGAGAGAAGCACAAAAGAGGAACTTCCAAACACTTATAAAACCATCAGATCTCATGAGAACTCACTCACTATTATGAGAACAGCATGGAGGAAACTGTCCCCATGATCCAATTATCTCCCTCCCTCAACCCGTGAGGATTACAGGTCCCTCCTTTGATACATGGGGATTACAATTTGAGATGAGATTTGGGTGTGGACCCAGAGCCAAACCACATCATGGGGAATAAAGATTTACTTAGCAAATATGTAAATGTCTCAAATTCCTCTTTCCTTTCCAAAAGACTGTGACCCCTTCGTCTTTACTTTGAATGTTGCATATGCAACTGCAAGATAATGCATATGGAAACAGCACACACAGCAGGACGAGCCCACTTTAGAGCTAGACGGATTCAGGTGTAGACCTCAGCCTCCTCTTGCTGGCTTTGTGGGCTTGAATGATATATGCAACATATCCAAGTCTCCATTTTTCTCATCTGTCAAATCTGATTTGTAATAATTAGGCCATTTGAAATTGCTAATATTCAACCATTTCTGACTTATAAAGATGACAGTTTCATATAGTTCTAATACCTATCATCCAAGGATTTTCTGTGGGATAGAGTTAATATACATAAAGCATGTGTACTTTGTAGACACTTAAATGGTAGTGAATATATGGATAATAATACATCTTCATGCCTAAAGAAGTATTTATTTAGAGGGAAGGGGCTATGGAACGATCTCAACTATGCACACTTAGCCCAGAGCCACAGGGAAAAATGAGATGTGGAGGGCTGCAGGAACCCTGAAGGTGGCTGGTGAGTCTTAAGTCACACTAACCCTAAGTCTAAACTCATCTTGATAACCATTTGGCCTGGAGGAGCCCTGTGAGCCACTTAATGTCCAACTTTCAATACCTGGAAGATTGCCATGGGGAGGCATCATACTGTCTGGGCTATAGAGGATAGAAAGAGGAATCCTGGGTGGACATTACCTGGAGACAGAGTTATATACAATGTATGCTAAAACTTTCTGATAATTAGAATTATTAACCATGGAGTAAGCTGCAGTGGGGAATACAGAGTTCAAAAGGGGACTAGAAAGCACAAAATAACATATTGCTGGAGGACTCACCAAATGGGTGAGGGCTGGACTAAATGACCTTTGAGATTCTTTCCAACTCTAAACCTTTATGAGTCAGTAGGCCCTGGCTCAGGTCTAGCACTGTTCTGAAGTAGAACCAACAAGTTACATCTAATATAGTACCTGACACAGAGTAGGCATTTAAGGAAAGTGTGCCCTTCTCTTTCACGGCTCCTCTGCCCCTAAATGCAAGAAGAACTATTAAGTTATCCTATCATTCAGCAACTGTACATATCTCCCCTTTCTTTCTTCCATTTTGATTTCTCATGGGTCTACTAATTAAGAAATAGAGGAGGAAGGAGCTGATTCAAAAAGTCACAAGCCAAAATTTAAATTGGAATCCTAGTGTACACTTATGAAGTTGTTATCAGATCAAAGTCAGTATTTTTATTGTTTGAATAGGCTTTTCCAAGGATAGATCACTGGAATTTATATTGCTAATAGGAGGATAAACTGTTTTCCTAGAAGACAAGATTAAAAAGAAGCAACTGGCATTTGAGAGATTCAAATCACTTCACTCCCGAGTGGCTGGAATAGAAATGAGATGGTAGAAGATAAACAGTGGTGCCTAGACGGTCTCTTCCCAGGTCACAGGCTTCAGCAAATTTTAAGTCAAAAGAATTGTCTCATAATGGGATGATTAAAGCAAGCTCCCTTTGCCTCCCCTAAAAGAGGCAGCCTATGAGTAGAAAACTTGCTCTGTAACAAATGCACTTAAATTATAGTAATGAGGAAGAACAACTCCTCCAAAATTAAAGACAATAGAAAGTTATTAGAAAGTCCTTTCTGCCAGGCATGATGGCTCATGCCTGTAATCCCAGCATTTTGGGAGGCTAAGACGGGCGGATCACCTGAGGTCGGGAGTTCAAGACAAGCCTGACCAACAGGGAGAAGCCCCATCTCTACTAAAAATACAAAATTAGCTGGGTGTGGTAGTGCATGCCTATAATCCCAGCTACTCTGGAGGCTGAGGCAAGAGAATTGCTTGAACCTGGGAGGCGGAGGTTGCAGTGAGCCGAGATCACGCCTTTGCACTCCAGCCTGGACAATAAGAGTGAAATTCCATCTCAAAAAAAAAAAAGAAGAAGAAGAAAAAAGAAAGTCCTTTCTATCTTCTAAGTACCTGGGTTTGAGGAAGACTTTTGTATAAGGCCATGTACTTGGAGCCAGAAGGCATTCATGAGAACCCTCACCATGTGACCTCCTATCCTTAATTCAATGACCTTGGGAAGGTTACTTGACCCTCCAAACCCAGTGTCTCATCTGCAGATAGAAACCATATAACATTGACTTCATAGGGTCATTCTAAAGATTAAGTTAGATAATATTTATCAAGCAGTGGGCATGGTACTTGGCAAATTATGAACATTCAAGAAATGTCAATTACATACGCATATCTTTTAATCCAGAAGTGACATCACGGGGACTTTCCTGTTTAAAGGGTACCAAGTTAACACCCCCTGCAGCACCCCCTCCAAAGTCTTGCTAAAACACTTTTTAAAAGCAAAGATTAACACTCTAATTACTTTTTAAAAAATTTTTTTGTGAGACAAGGTCTTGCTCTGTCACTGAGGCTGGACTGCAGTGGCATGATCAAGGCTCATTGCAGCCTCAACCTTCTGGGCTCAAAGGATCCTCGTGCCTCAGCCTCCCAAGTAGCTAAGACCACAGACACACACCACCATACCTGGCTAATTTTTTGATTTTTTGGTAGAGTCTAGGTCGTGCTATATTGCAGACTGGTCTCAAACTCCTGGGCTCAAGTAGTTCTCCTGCCTCAGCCTCCTAAAATGCTGGGATTACAGGTGTGAGCCACCATGCCTGGCTTTAGAATTTCTCATCATGAATTAGGTGGAGTGGAATTGTGAAAATCAATCTGTAGTCCACACAGCTTTGTCCAGGTAAGGTGAACGGCATCTTGAATGTCCATATCAGTCTGCCCTAGTAATAACCAAAAAATAAAAAATAAATAATAAAAAAAAGCTGTGGCTTCGCCACTGAACAGGTACTGTTTTGAGGTGATCAGAATGTTTCTACCTTATCATTTTCGTGCATGTTTTCAAAGCTTGTAACTCCTTCAAGAAACAGCGAGTCACTGGCACTAGCAGAAGTGGTTCTTTCTTGAGCAATAGCAATATTATTCTAATATTTTAAGCACTGTGGGGCAGGCAGGGCAAGAATGAAGGTTCTAGTGGCAGACCATGCTGGAGATTTCAGTTTTTAGCATCTCACTCTCAGAAGGTCAGAAAATCAAGCAGGAGTAGAAGATCCCACTTCAGTACACGAGCACCATGTCCACAGGACCTTCCTAGACACTTTAGATGGGACTACCCACAAAGACTCGCCTTCAGCTGTCCGTGTGAGAAAGACAAACATACCTATTCCTCTTTTCTATGGAAGATGCCAAATCTAGATCATTTTTTCCTTTATGACTAAGGAGGAAAAAAAAAGGGCTCAGGCAGCCCAAAAGCTTCTTAAGTTGATAAGCAACTTCAGCAAAGTGTCAGGATAAAAAATCAATGTGTAAAAATCACAAGCATTTCTATACACCAAAAATAGACAACTCATGAATGAACTCTCATTCACAATTGCTGCAAAGAAAATAAAATATCTAGGAATACAGCTAACAAGGGAAGTGAAGGGCCTATTTAAGGAGAACTACAAACTACTTCTAAGGAAATCAAAGAGGACACAAACAAATGGAAAAACATTCCATGCTCATGGATAGGAAGAATCAATATCACAAAAATGGTCATACTGCCCAAAGTAACTTGTAAATTCAGTACCATTCCCATTTAACTACCATTGCCATTCTTCACAAAATTAGAAGAAAAAAAAAACTACTTTAAAATTCATATGGAACCAAAAAAGAGCCCGTATAACCAAGATAATTCTAAGCAAAAAGAACAAAGTTGGAGGCATCACACTATCTGACTTCAAACTATACTACAAGGTTACAATTACCTAAACAGCATGGTACTGGTATGAAAACAGATACATAGACCAACAGAACAGAATAGAGATCTCAGAAGTAAGACTGTACATCTGCAACCATCTGATCTTCGAAAAACCTGACAAAAACAAGCAATGGAGAAAGGATTCTCTATTTAATAAATGGTGCTGGGAAAACTGGCTAGCCATATGCAGAAAACTGAAACTGGACCCATTCTTTATACCTCATACAAAAATTAACTGAAGATGGATTAAAGACTTAAATTTAACACCCCAAACTATAAAAACCCTAGAAGAAAATCTAGGCAATACCATTCAGGACATAGGCACAGGCAGATTTCATGACGAAAACATCAAAAGCAATTGCAACAAAAGCTAAAATTGATAAATGGCATCTAAACTAAAGAGCTTCTGCACAGAAAAAAAAAGCTGTCAGGGTAAACAGAAAACCTACAGAATGGGAGAAGATTCTTACAATCTAACCATCTGACAAAGGTCTAATATCCAGAATCTACAAAGAACTTAAACAAATTTACAAAAAAAAAAAATTAAACACTGGGCAAAGGACATGAACAGACACTTCTCAAAAGAGGACATTTATGCGGCCAACAAACATATGAAAAAAGCTCAACATCACTTGCAAATCAAAACCACAATGAGACAGCATCTCACACCAGTCAGAATAACGATTCTCAAAGTCAAGAAACAACAGGTGCTGGTGAAGCTGTGGAGAAATAGGAACGCTTTTACACTGTTGGTGGGAATGTAAATTAGTTCAACCATTGTGGAAGGCAGTGTGACAATTCCTCAAAGACCTAGAACCAGAAATACTATGTGACTCAGCAGTCCCATTATTAGATATCTACCCAAGGGAATATAAATCATTCTGTCATAAAGATACATGTATGTGTATGTTCATTGCAGCACTATTCACAACAGCAAAAACATAGAATTAACCCAAATGCCCATCAATGATAGACTGGATAAAGAAAATGTGGTACATATACACCATGGAATACTATGCAACCATAAAAAGAAAAGAGATCATGTCCTTTGCAGGGACATGAATAGAGCTGGAAGCCATTATCCTCAGCAAACTAACACAGGAACAGAAAACCAAACACTCCATGTTCTCACTTATAAGTGGGAGCTGAACAATGAGAACACATGGGCACAAGGAGGGGAACAACACACACTGGGGCCTGTTTGGGGAGGGGGGAGGGGGAGGGAGAGCATCAGGATAAATAGCTAATGCGTGAGGGGCTTAATATCTAGGTGATGGGTTGATAGGTACAGCAAACCACCACAGCACATGTATACCTATGTAACAAATCTGAATGTCCTGCACGTGTATCGTGGAAATTAAAATTAAATTAAATTAAAATATTTAAAAGAGAGCTTGGGGCCTTGCAAACAATATGAGACTAAGGAAAAAGGAAACAACAACTATAGACTCAGAGACAGAACCAATCTCTGAAAATTATCTACTGAAAGAACCAGAATTAAGCTGTAGGAAACTAAGTGCTTTCAACGAGCCACAAGACAGCCTGGCTTCTTCAAGGAGTCACAAAAAGTGAACAGGTTGACATGAACTTAAGAAGAGATGAAAAGATGAAATTAAATTAAATCTCAAGCTGAGATTTTAAAATCATAATAATAACACACTGCTCACTAAAAGGAGGCAGATGATGTGCGCAGGAAGGGCCAGAGGAGAGAGACTGAAAGGCTAATAGCAGGGAAAAAGAGCACATGAAAAGCAGATGTCACCATGACAAATCAAAGGCATCTAGTGGAGGGCAAATTTCAGAACCTTTTAAAAGAAAAGGGAAAAACAAAGATACAAGTGATGAGCAAGATGATGATCTTGAAGGAGAGTTTGGAAAGCCAACTAAATAATTTAGTGTCTTTCTTAGGAGAATACCAAGATAATTACAAGCAAAGCAATAACCAAAATTATGAACAAAGAAAATGTATTTGAGCTGAAAAAGCCTTAACTGTGCAAGCAAAAAGACCCGCTTCCCATGATCCACAAAATAAATAGATGAATATATAAATTACACATAAAGCATTCTGAAACTATTTTATAACTACAAAACAGAAAGACATCTTGTAAACATTCACTTGGAAAAAAGCCTGGTCACTAAGAAAAAATGAAGTCAAGATGATCTTATACTTCTATATAGCATTAAGTTTCAAACATACGCACACAGGAAATGTTTACAGAGTTTTAAGGAAAAAAATGTGGAACCTAAGAATTTTCAATTCAGAAAACAGGAAAAATATTTTTAAACACCTAAGATCTTATATACAGGCTTATAATAATACCTTTCTTGGAAAAAAAAAATCCTAAAAATGTATTTAAGAAAAGAAAGAAAGAGGCCAGGCGCGGTAGCTCATGCCTGTAATCCCGACACTTTGGGAGACCAAGGCGGGCAGATCATTTAAGGGCAGGAATTTGAGACCAGTCTGGCCAACATGGCAAAATCCCCTCTACTAAAAATACAAAAATTAGCTTGGCGTGGTGGTGCACGCCTGTAATCCCAGCTATTCCAAAGGCTGAAGCCTGAGAATCGCTTGAACCGGGAGGTGGAGGTTGCAGTGAGCCCAGACTGCGCCACTGCACTCCAGCCTGAGTAACAGAGTAAAACCCTGTCTCAAAGAAAAAAAAAAAAGATGGAAAGAAAAATTAAGATCACAAGCCTGAGAGCATTGTATTAGAAAATAAATGGTATCAAGAACTGAAATTATTCCTGTGGTGAATTTAATCTAAATAAGCATTAGTACAAACACAAATACAAATGATACAAAGTAAACTTAAAAAGAAAAAATACACGAAATTCTTATAAATAATGTAAGAGTAATTACATGGGTTGTATTAGCAAAGTCTAGCATGGTAGAAGACAAATATAAAAGTGCAATAAATTTATCATGCTATTTCAAATGAGGACAAATGATCAAATTCCTTGATAACTAAAGAAAAATGTGTTAAAGAATGCATCTTTAAAATTTAAAGTCAATTACTAGAAGACTCTGAGGAGGATATGTAACTTCCACATCATGAGAAACTGAAACAAACAAAATATGGCTCAAAATCAGAAAATATAAGACAATAAAAACTGCGAAGTAGAGTAAAAATACAAACTATTAAATAACATGATATTGAAATAGCTAAGATAAACTAAATTAATAGTGGCTTTAAAACATGTGGTTTTGATTTCTTATTTTAAGAAATCCAGAATTAGACCATTTTGTGGTTCGTAAGTGTGATGATTGGGTTTTCACGCTTATGTGTGAGATGCGCCTCCCTCAAACCTTGTTACATCATTAGCACATTAAACATCTGACATAAAAAAGGGGGGGAAAGTCAGAAGCAGGCAGTCTGTGCGGATGTAAAAGTTCCACAGAGTCAATGGGGACTCCAGATATGCTGAGCTTCCTGCATTGCTATCCTAGTGTGTGTGGTCCTTTGCCTATATGGATTCTCCAGCTAAAAATATGATGTCTGGAATTTACCCTGCAGAAAGGAAAAAGGAAAAAGATGCATAATCCCTACTCTCCAAGTATACTTTCTGGAAGTTATACCTATTACTTCAGCCTTCATCCATTATTTGTAACTCAGTCATATGCCAAACATTCCACAAAAGAGCATGGAAAATGAATAACGACCATTCAGGAGAGCCTCTGGTCTTTGCGCAGCTAAAAATTGAGGATTCCCATCTATATTCAAACAATTTTAGTAGATCAAATTAGGGAGAAAAAGTGTGTAAAGAGCAATGTTCTTTGGAAAAACCCATTAACCCCCATTTCCACTTCACTTTTTACACCAAAATCAATTTTCAACCATGAAAAAATGAAAACAGGTAGGTGCCAGAAGTAAATGATGGATGATTATTTTCATAATCTTAGGCAGAAAAAGTCTTTCTAAGAAGTACTAAATTAAAACTTTGATATTTAAAAGATTAAATATGTAATCCTTCAACGTCAAAAACATAAAGATAACAAAAACTAAAAGTAAATGAAGAGCTGGGAAAATATATTTAGACCATATATGATAATGAAGTTAGCATTATCATATAAAATGATATAATAAAGTCATATATCATAATGTCATTGTTTCTATAACATATAAAGAAATGTTATAAATCAAGGAAAAGATGAACACCTTAATATAAAGAGAAGTTAAGAACATGAAGCAATCTAAGAAACAAATACAAGATGGCAAATACAGGTTCAAGAAAAGTTTTACTTCACTAATAATCATTGTAGTCAAAATTAAAATAATGAGACACTATTGTTCTCATACAAATTGTCAAATTTTCAAATACGATGATACCAATGATGGCAAAAACACTTCGAAATAGGAAATATGCCACTTAATATTAGAAAAGCAAAACTTGGCGGTGAAATCCCAAGTTTCAAAATTATTTAATGACCATTGACCCAGTAAGTCCTAAGATTCCATTCTAGGGACTATGTATAGATTATACATAATATACATCTATAAAGATGTATAAAATAGTGAAAAATTGGAAAGGGCCTGCGTCAAATGAGAGTTTTATTAAAATAAATGTGCCCCCAAAGATGTCCTTTTTATTTCATCCAAAAGTGCCCTATACTTCTCCTATGAGATTAATTGCATTATATGATTTTGAATCTACTTGTACAAAAGCATGCTTATTTTGTATCTGCCTAGGTACACAATTGTACCCCCTGGTAGATGGGAGCACCTTGAAAACAGGACCATGTTGTCTTATTCAACAGTGTGTTCTTAAGAACCCGCTTGGGTCTGTAAACAGTAAGAATTCAGAAAACGTTTGCCACTAAAAACAATAATGTAGAATTATTTTATTAATACAACAAATGATTACAGTGTACCATGTGCCAGACACTAAGCTAAACACTAAGATTTGAAAGTGAACAATGTATTCTTGTATCTCACAAAGATTATATTTGTCAGAGGCGTGTGAACCAGAGCAACTCCATCATTTCACTCCATCATTTTACTCCATCATTGTACTTCATCTGGGTAAAATGAGGCTGAAACCTACTGGGCTGCATTCCCAGATGGCTAAGGCATTCTAAGTCACAGGATGAGATAGGAAGTCAGCACAAAGTACAGGTCATAAAGACTGTGCTGATAAAACAGGTTGTAGTAAAGGAAATGGCCAAAACCCACCAAAATCAAAATGGCGACGAGAGCGACCTCTGGTCGTCCTCACTGCTACACTCCTGCCAGCACCATGACAGTTTACAAATGCCATGGCAATATCAGGAAGTTACCCTATATGGTCTAAAAAGGGGAGGCATGAATAATCCACCCCTTGTTTAGTAATATCATCAAGAAATAACCATAAAAATGAGCAATCATCAGCCCTCGGGGCTGCTCTGTCTATGGAGTAGCCATTCTCTTATTCCTTTATTCCTTAAACTTGCTTTCACTTTCCACTGCGGACTCATCCTGAATTCTTTCTTGTGTGAGATCCAAGAACCCTCTCTTGGGGTCTGGATCTGGACCCTTTTCCTGTAACACATTCAGTATGGAAAACAGAAAAAAAAAAAATACATCCACACATCACATAATGACATAATGACATTCCAGACAGGCCACTTATACAATGGTGGTCCCCTGGGATTATAATATCATGTCGTACCTTTCCTATGTTTAGATACATAAATACCATTGTGTTACAGTTGTTTACAGTATTCAGGGCAGTAACATGCTGTACAGGTTTGTAGCCCAGGAGCAATAGGCTATACCACATAGGCTAGGTGTGTAGTAGGCTATACCATCTGGGTTTGTGTAAATACACTTGTGATGTTCGCACAATGACAAAGATGCATTTCTCAGAACGTATCCCTGTTATTAAGCAACACAGGATTATCATAAATATTTATATAGTGTGAAAATGGCTATGAATATAATCATCAAGAAGATAAAATAGAAAATAACTGAGGGAGACGCACTTTAATTACACCAGTCAGAAAAAGCTTCAACATGGGCCGGGCTCACACCTGTAATCCCAGCACTTTGGGAGGCCGACGCGGGCAGATCACTTGAGGTCAGAGGTTCGAGACTGGCCTGGCCAAACTGGCAAAACCCTCTCTCTACTAAAAATACAAAAGTTAGCTAGGCATGGTGGCATGCACTTGTAATCCCAGCTACTCGGGAGGCTGAGGCAGAAGAATCGCTTGAACCTGGGAGGTGGAGGTTGCAGTGAGCCAAGATTATGCCACTGCACTCCAGCCTGGGCGACAGAGCGAGACTCTGTCTCAAAAAAAAAAAAAAGAAAAAGAAAAAAGCTTCAACATGACAATATTTAAGCTGATTTCCAGTGGATAAGAAGTCACACATGGCAATAGTGCGGAGAAAAGCATTTTAAGCAGAGGGTACAGCAGATACAAAACAGCCTGAGGCAGGAAGATTTAAGTGTGTTTGAATAAGACTGACTCTGGTGTAGGGAGTAGCTTAACCCGAGGCTGGAGAGATATCAGGAGACAGGATCTGTAGAGCCTTCCAGCCCTTGTACAGAGTTTGGATTTATTACACATGTAATGAAAGCCACTGAAGGTTTTAATGTAAGGTTTAATTTATGTTCTTGCTCATAATGTGGAAAATGGATTGTAGAGGAACAAGTATGAATTGAGAGACCCATCAACGAGGTGCTGACAGTGCAGGTGAAGGATGAGCCGTGGCCAGGGTGTTCACCATGGAGACAGAGAAAAGTCGACAGTCAAGATATTTTAGGGGGAACAATCAAATGGAGTTGCTGCACCTGCTATATAGGGGTTATGGGAAAGGGAAAATCAGGACTGACTCAGATTTCTGAATTGGGCAACCGATGGATAATGCTGCCATTTGTTGGCATAGGACAGATAGAGGAGGAATTGATTCATGGAGGGGAAATGAGAAGTTCTATCTTGGACATGTTTAATTTGAGATGTTTGTAAGACATCCAGGTTGAACTGTCAAGTAAGCAGAGCTGGATATGGTGCTCAGAAAAAATGGGTTGAAGATATAAACTTTGAAGTCTTGAGTCATAATGAGATTTTTAAAGTTGCGAATTAATAGAATCACCCAGTGAAAAATGGTAACAGGAGAAGAGAAGAGGACCCAATACTGTCAACACTTAAAAGGAGAAATAGGAGCTGGGAGAAACCAGTGAGTTTGGAAAGCAGAGAACCAATGGCCTGATGATAACCAAGAGAAGAGTATTTCGAGAAACAAATGGCCCACTCTACCCAATGCTGCTGAAAGGGTAAGATGAAGACAGAGAAGTGTACATTGCATGTGGCTATGTGGATTCCCAGTGACCCTGAGGCAAGAAATTTTAGTACAGTGATGGGGATGGAGAGGAGCCAGACTGGAATAAAATAAAAATGAGTTAAAAAAGTGGAAATCACATAGTTCACAACTCTTGAGAAGTCTGCCAATGCAGAATAATACAGAAATGGATGGTACCTTCAGGGAGACAGGGAACCAAGGAAGTGACTGTGTTTGTTGTTGGTGTTGTTTTTATGATAGGGTTGGTAAATTAGAATATGGTTACAGAAATGATCCAGTAGATGATAAGGGGAAGGTGATAAAAGAAAGGAGAGAAAATAACCAGAGTGAAATGTTTTAAAAGGTGAAAGAGCATTGGACGCAGAGAAGGGGAGGGACTGGACTTTGCTATGAGAAAGAAAATGCCCTCCATTGTACCAGGAGGAAAGAAGGGGGCATTAGCTGCAGATGAGTTTTTGTTAAGTTTTCATCGGGAATGCTAGAGTCATCATGTGAAGGTTTTTACTTCACTGAAGTGTGGAACAAGGTCAATAGCCCAGTGAGGACTAAAGAGGGAAGGGTTGGGGGAGGGTTTGAAGAGAATATATGAATAGTTCTGGGAAACACAAGAAGGTTTCTGGGTCACAATGCATGCCTGTGGAGGCTTTAGATCATCAAATGAAGGAAACGGTTCAGTTAATAATCTCCAGTAACAGACACAGGTGCAGAGGTGAAGAGGGTTGAGGTTTGGCTGGACATGTGCAATGAGGCTAAGATGAAGGGTAGTTGAAAGCACTTCTGATGGAGTGACTACAATGACAGGTTGAAGAGTATTTAATGATATATAAAAGAGCAAAACAATAGAGGGAAATTTGACATTTATAAAGGGGAATCTTTTTGAGTGGGAAGAATACAGGTGATTTTCATTTTCCTCTTTATGTGGGGCTTTATTCTCTAAATTTTCTACAATAGGAATATTTTAATACTAAGTACAGTTGTATTTCAAAAATAAACAGGATAGTAGGCAAGCAGTTTTACAGTGAGTTTAAGAGCAATCCTATTAAACAACGTGGAGACAAATTTAGCATTCATTACAATGGATTGTCAACTGAAACCCATTGATTGAAATATGTTAAATATTTTAGACATATACAACATATCAAATCTTTTAGTATATTAATATATAACATATAAATATATATAGTAAATGTGTAAGTTCATAATGATATTTTGAAAAATGAAAACCACACTAATCATTTGTGGCTGTTGCTGGACTCATTATTCTGAAATTGGATAAATAAAGGTATAGAATGCAGCATTTATCTTGCCTCTCATTTATGAACTGTGCTTCAGATTAACCAAATAGATGTGAGGGAAAGTTCTTCTCCATAGAAGAATTCTAATTTAAAAAGAATGATTATTAGAAAAATAATTCGAAAAATGTCATTTTGCAACCCCTACCGAGACAATGGATTTTGGTAAGAATCATAAATGGTAGTTGATGGGAAAATTGATAATGGGTGAATGATGACATCTAAACCCATCAACCTTAGCATCATGAAAAGTGGGACAAGTGGACATTGGGTGCCTGTTGATTTAAACATTGCCCATAAAATATTTTTGCCCCCTGAAAAAAAAAAACCTAAATTTAATTGTGTTTCTTGACTTAACTACCAGTTCACAAGAAATATGGGGTATATAGAAAGTATATAAACAATACCACAGGATACAATCACATAAGACCAGGATGTGGGAAATTCAACTGGAAAAATGACATATTTTCAACAAATAAATGGCTTGAAAAAAAAGGGGGAGGAGAAAGTGTTAAATGATAATAGAGGATTAAGAGATATATCAACCAAAATCAACAAAGGAACTCCTACGGGTCCTGATTTGAACAAATGTACTATTAAAAATGTTTTTGAGGCTGGGCACAGTGGCTCACGCCTGTAATCCCAGCTCTTTGGGAGGCCGAGGCAGGTGGATCATGAGGTCAGGAGATCGAGACCATTCTGGCTAACACAGTGAAACCCCGTCTCTACTAAAAATACAAAAAAATTAGCCAGGTGTGGTGGCGGGCGCCTGTAGTCCCAGCTACTTGGGAGGCTGAGGCAGGAGAATGGCATGAACCCAGGAGGTGGAGCTCGCAGTGAGCCGAGATCGCGCCACTGCACTCCAGCCTGGGCGACAGAGCGAGACTCCATCTCAAAAAAAAAAAAAAAGCAAAATTTGAGACAAGGCAATTTGAACATGGACTGATGATATTTAAAATAATAATTTTGTTAAGTATGGTGATACTATTGTGGTTATGTTGTCTTAAAGCCCTTATCTGCTAGAGATTCATACTAAAGTATTTACCAATAAAATTAGTGAAGTCCTGGCCATTTTAGACCAATTGTTCCAGAAGTGATTGTTAACTTCCTAGACTGTTGCCAGTGATAGCATCTGACCCCCTCCAACTCTGACTTAAAGCAGGCTGGTTTCCTGGGCTGTTTGTTGGAAACAAGGGGTTGGTTTTCTGGGCGGGCAGATGTAAGCTGTTCTATTTTTATATATGCTCTGGCCATTGTCTTTGTATATGTGCCTCTCATTTCCAAATCAATTATCATTTAATGTGCCACTGAACTCTTGGTATAATTCAGATCCAGAATAGGGAGGCTACTTCTATGGAAATGTAGGCCCCACAGCCAGGGGAGGCTTCACACAATTCCATTTGGATGAAGGTCTACATACGTGAAGACGAGCTGAGAAATCGTGGTAAGAAACAAACTGGAGTTAATAGCTGCCAGATAGAGATCAGGCCACAAGGAAACCAAGACTGGGGACTGACTAAACACAATTGACAGAACATTGACAATTATTGAGACTGAATTAATGGTACTATCAAGTTTTATTATGCTATTCTCTCTAATTCTGGGTATGTCTAAAAATTTACATAATAAAAAATTTAAAACAGAGTTGAAATAAAAAAGACAATGTACCATCAAAATCTAAGAGAGCGTTAAGACCAGAGACTCACAGAGTTCTTTCAGAGCCTTTCATGACCTGCAATTTTATATATCAATGTGCGCTGATGTTCTACTGGACTGACATTTGCCTTTTTCCAGGATAAGCTCCAGAACATGATAATTTGAGCCATCTAGCAACTCACGAAGAACTTCTTGCATTTGGCAGAGAAAGAAACAGGTTGCTAGACTCATTAAAGTACCCATCCACTTCATTCTTTAAGTAGGTCAATGACTATGATGGGGTTAAAATTCCCAGCTAATTACCTCCCAGCCAGCATTTTAACTGGCTGACTCACACAGATTCCTTTAGAGCAGAAGAACAAGAAAACATAAGCAGTAGCTGTGCGCAGTCAAATGTACAAATATTTAACTAGCTTACTCCACCAGTGCACAGTTTTAATACATAGTCTGAGAGCACAGAATGTAGATACCGGCATTGTATGTGAGGCTGAGACGTGGCAATTTAGCAAACCTTATAGAATAATTAAACCATCTAGAATTTCAGTTCAGAGAAATCTAAATGGGAGAAGCATCCAGCTGTCAGGAACATGTCAGTTTTTCTTTCTCTCTTCCCTTCGTCCTTATGCCTTTGGGACCTGGGATCCTTCCAGGACCTCTGTGGCTTTCTCACAATGATCTATACCTGCAACCTTTTCTATGTCCAGGTCCTGCCTGGTCAAACCATACCCTATTCCTACCACCACCAACACTGCCTACACACACACACACACACACACACGCACAGGCACACACATACAAGCGTGCTGTGGAATTCATATTAACTTGTAGATGGCACAATAGCAGCGGATCTGAAAGTGTGGTCCTGAGACTGGCAGCATCAGCATCCCCTGAGGACTTATTATATATGCAATAAATTCTTGGGCCCCATCCCAGTCCCACAGAATCAGAAACTCTAGGGGCAGGGCCTAGCACTCCAAGTTACAACCAGCCCTCCAGCTCCTTTCAATCCATAAAAACCTAAGATCAGGTGAATATAAGATATTCTTATTTTACACAAGAGGCAGGGGAATAATTAATAAATCAAAAGATATACAGTCAATGTGAATTAACTCTAGAAAAGAGTAGGGGGGAGTAAATCAAATAATACAAAATAAGTGTTAAGTGACTTACTGTTTCAGCACACTCATCTTCCAAATTGAGTCTAATATAAAATCGGTTTGCATTTAATCAATTTGCCAAAAAGTATTCATTGAACACCTTTGATGTCCATTTCTTCAAAATACAGCAACCAATGGAGACACCCAGAAAGGGAGTATTTGGGGAATTCTCTGAAGGATTTACAATTTAAAAATCATAATATGAGTAATATGCATATGTATGAAGGATACTATAGTCAACTCTAAAGTGATTCCTGAAAAGTTAGAAAACACAACACAGTTTCTACAGTATTCTTTCCTCTACCTCTCTCTGCCTAGAGTTAAGAATAATAAAGGTCGGGGCAGGGTGTGGTGGCTCACGCCTGTAATCTCAGCACTTTGGGAGGCTGAGGTGGGTGGATCACAAGGTCAGGAGTTCAAGACCAGCCTGACCAACAAGGTGAAACCCCATCTCTACTAAAAATTAGCCAGGCATGGTGGCAGGTGCCTGTAATCCCAGCTACTCAGGAGGCTGAGGCAGGAGAATTGCTTGAACCCAGGAGGTGGAGGTTGCAGTGAGCTGAGATTGTGTCATTGCACTCCAGCTTGGGCGACAAGAGCAAGACTCCATCTCAAAAAAAAAAATAAATTAATAAATTAAATAAAAAAATAAATAAAGGTCTTATTCCTGTAATTTTAGAGGAATAAATAAGAAAAGCATATGCAAAGACTATGGATTACTAGTCTGCATCCCAGTTCAAATGTGAAGTAAATTATTGTTAAATTTGGATTCAAAACAGGTATGCTTCATATAGAGCTTTATAAGTTTTAGGTCATGTTGACAAAAACACACACGCACTCCACTTCTTTGCAACATCTTTGAGGAAAGAATTTCTAGAATGAGGATTCTGGAGTACAAATATGTGGGTAACGTTTCTAAGTTCCCAGAATACATATGATTTCTCATAATTAAAATGCCTAGCATTTTTCTTTTACTTTGATTTTTATTAGATTATAAAACTGGTGGGATAATTATTCATGTTAAAAAGAATTATTTCCATGTTTTAAGCTATAAGTATATTTCAAACTCTTTTCATATTATTTTAATTATGGTGAGACAGTAGAGTATTTATAAATGTAGAAAAAAGTCACCCAGATGATAATATTTCAAATACTGCCTGCATTCTTTTAAATTAATAAACCTGAAGCCACCTTTTGCAGAAATAACTGCCTTAAGCTTCAAAAAGTTTTCAGTTTGAAAGTAGCAAAGTTCAAAATTTTAACATGAGTTGTTTTATTAAGATTGTAAATTTCTGTGGTGACAGGAAAAAATGGAGAAGTGATCTATGGAGGAGATTCAAAGCATCCTGAAAAACAAACTCCTCTTAAACTTTTATGGAATATAAGATTCTTATTTTTCCTCTCTATTTTGCCATTTTGCTAACAGCCTTTACCGTTACTTTGATTATCTATATATAATTGAATTTATTTCTGTGGAAACTAAGTGAATACAAACCAAAGGAGAAAAGTCTACTTATTCAGGGCTTGCTATAACAAGGGAGTCGGCCATCAGTTGCATTTTGGCCAAGAACTCAAAGGCAGGCAGAGTGGAAAAGCCTTACAGTGGAAAAAGGGGAAGCCTTCTCATGTGCCCTGATTGCAGGCAGCTGGCATGAGGAAGCTGTGGGCCGCCTAGCTAGAAACTGGCATCCTGTTGCATATTTGCATTTCTCTGATTGGTCCTAAGTTGGAAGTGGGGACAAGAATTAGGGAAGCTGTCAGTCATTCTTCAAGTCCTGGCCGTTTTAGACCAATTGTTCCAGAAGTGATTGTTAAGTTCCTAGACCGTTGCCCTAGATAGCATCTGACCCCCTCCAAGTCTGACTTAAAGCAGGCTGGTTTCCTGGGCTGTTTGTTAGAAACAAAGAGTTGGTTTTCTGGGAAGGTAGGAGTAAGCTGTTCTATTTTCATATACAGTCTGGCCATTGTCTTTGTATATGCAGTCTCTCATTTCCAAATAAATTATCATTTAATGTGCCACAGAAATATTGGAATAATTCAGATCCAGAATAGGAAGGCTACCTCTATGGAAATTTAGGCCCCACCAATGGGGGGCTTCACATAATTCCTCTTGTATGAAGGCCTACGCACATGGAGACAAGCTGAGAGGACGTGGTAAGAAACAAATTGGACCTATCAGCTGCCGGATAGAGACCAGGCCGCAAGGAAAGGTTTAGAGCAGCGTAGCACAAGCAGATGCTTTTCAGCAACCCAGGGTAACATAAATGAGTAAAGCCAGCCAATTCTAGGACAGGTAACAAGAGGGGAGACTGGGAATTGAAGAATGTCCACTTAGCCTAAAGGCACTCAAACACACACCATATTTCAAAATCACTCCGAATGCCAAACAAAACTAATCTACTGGAAACATGGCCCAGAGGCCTGTCTGTTTGGGCTCCCACCCAATCTGATATTCAGCCAGTACACAATGGTTTGGCCATACTGATTGGTTAGTTACTGATTTGATCAGGCACCCAAGACAACTGGTTATTAAATACGCATTTTGAACGGCACCTCACTCTAAAGTGAGAGAGTCAGGGCAACCCCTCCACAACTGGTGGTTGTCAAGAATAAATGATTTGGGATGTAGTTTTCCAAGTAGGCTGATGTTTTCTTCCTGTCTAGGCACTGGGTAACTGGCATCAAGCTTTATCCGAATTGGGAAGTCACGAGAACCTGAAAGATGGAATCAAAGCAAAAGTAGCCCTGATGAGAAGAGGCTACTCTTTTCCTCATAAGTTAGAGCCGCAAGGGAGCTATGAATCTCAGAGTAACACCTCCATGTTAGTCACCTAAGTGGACTACAGGGAGAATCACTGGGGCCTTTAGCCATGAAACAGATACATCAACGCAGTGGTCAGAGCATCAGGGATGCTTGGGGAGCATCGGGAAAGGAAGGCTGTGCAGAGAACAGGATGGAGAGGATAAAGGAGGGCATTGATTCTGACGACTTCAACAAAAGGCCTGCCATCCCCACTGATAATATGAGCATTACCCCCACGGCGTTACCCCCACGGCCCGTTCAAAACGTCATGGCGATGGAGGTTTAGGGAGTATTTCTGGATGGTGCTTAGGGCAGAAACACTGTCTTTACCACTTCATATGGTAACGGGCCCCTGCACCCTTCCATGATAACTTCTATTTTTTTTTTTTTTTTTTTTTTTTTTTTGAGACAGAGTCTCACTCTGTCATCCAGGCTGGAGTGCAGTGGCGTGATCTCTGCTCACTGCAACCTCCACCTCCTGGGCTCAAGTGATTCTCCCACCTCAGCCTCCTGAGTAGCTAGGATTATAAGTGCCCACCACCATGCCTGGCTAATTTTTTTGTATTTTTAGTAGAGACGGGCTTTCGCCATGTTGGCCAGCCTGGTCTCAAACTCCTGACTTCAAATGATCTGCCCGTGCCTGGCCTTCCACGGTAACTTCTACTTCAGGTTAAAAAAAAAAAATAGCCTGAAGGTGCATTTAATGTACATGTTTTTACCAACTGATTTTTTTACAATAGGTAATCCTATTTCTATGATGATAAATTAAGATTCCATTTGAAAAAAAAAAAAACTTCAAGAATTTGCACTTACACACAAGTATGGTGAGTTATTTACTAAAATAGCCAAATAATATAGACACAGTTTTAAAATACTTTTTTTTAAAAAAAAAAGTTAGAAATCCAATAAATTCTGGGGTTTCTGCAACTAAACTCCTACAGTAAATGTAATATGAATTTTTTTTCAAGTTACTTCTACTTAATGGAAATGCATTATATACCAAAATGCCTTGCCTGGTTCTGGAAAACAAGTGTTCCTCTCCTAACTTTGTGCATTTTTAATTTCTGCTCTTAACTCGAAAATATCTACTAGGGGACAGTGATGCTGCTGTACTGTGGGCCAGGTCACCCTCAAGGCCACAGGCCTTTGTCCAATCGAATAGGCTTCTCTTGACGTACCATCTCCTGGCAGTGTGCTCAGGCATATTCGTGGCCATTTCAAAACTTCAGTTCCAGAGCCTTTCAACTTAAGTCTTCAAAGTGGACAGGTAGATAATATGGATCTTTTGTCCTGCATACAGTGGTGTTGATGGGACTACTTTCATTGTTGCAGAATTGATGACCAAGACCCAGAGTCAAAGGCAAAGACACATCAAGAATCTCTCATTTTGAAGAGAGCTGCCAACAGCTGGAGGCCGTATACTCCCCGAAGACTTTTTATTAGGTTGGACATAACCAGCTCTGCTGCTCCCAACTATCCCCAGGCCCCTCTCATTCCCCTACCCCATGCAAGCAGAAGATTGGGAAGAGGGGGGAGAAAAGGGGTTGCTCTTTGTGGGTCATCAGTACAGACAGCCTTGACCTTTTCCAGGAAGGAAGAGAAGAAAGGAAGGGAAGCACTCATAGCCATTGCAGGTGTCAGGAATAGGAGGATTTGTCTTGATCTACAGTGGGATATCTGCTTATGGGCAGGGGAGACAAAAACTTAGATGACAGAGAGGGGCCAGCAATGGGAAGCAAGCCCTTCTGCTATCCAGTGTTTCAAGGAAGCCTGAGTTTCCTGTGGCTCAGGGGGACATTGCAGGAGGCAGCTGAGCTTGAGCTGTCCTGTTGTACCTGAAACAAGAAGGCCACCAACAAGGTGGCAGTCCCAGCAACAGGAAATGGCAGGGCGTATTATTGCTGGCAAAAGCTGGGGTGGGACTCAGAAGACTGAGCTAGAGCTGATCTCTCACATTAGAGAACTGGGCCAAAACCTAGGGAGGAATCCCTCCCTAACCCTGAATGGCCTATATAGAACCCACAGATGTACCCCAAGAAGGAACCAGCCTGGGACGCCCACCATCAGTGAGCACCCCCACTGGGTCTATCTCAGCCAAAGAAGCAACAAGCAAGGGAAAGCTATTATCCGGAATGACAGCTTCATCCCTTTCCATCTCTCTTCCCCACTCAAAGAGAAGAGTGTCCCGAGAGAGGGGGGTAAGGAGAGAAAAAGCAGACCAAGCCTTCTCCCGACTCTAAGTCCCCATGGAGAAGCATGATCAGGGCTCTGCAGAGGTGGGAGGAGATAAAGGGGAATCTATTGGATCTGAAATGGATTTTTCAAACTTCACTGGCTTTTTATAAATACTCAGAAGTGGATTTAAAAATTTATGAAACTCTGTGGGTACAGAGTAGAATTTCCCCAAAAAATAAATAAATGTTTGCAGGGCTCAAGTTGGAAAAAGTGTCCTTCTGCAGCAAAGGATGTGGCCCTGGGGTCAGGGAAGCACAATGATGAACCGGGAGCATCTAGGAAGTGACCCGTGCCGAGGGTTTAAATTCCAGGACACTCTTTCCTTGGACTTCTGGAAAAGTAGAATGAAGCAGATAGGTTTAAATTCTTTCTCTAGGCTGGGCAGAGTGGCTCACGCCTGTAATCCCAGAACTTTGAGAGGCCAAGGTGGGTGAATCACTTGAGGTCAGGAGTTCGAGACCAGCCTGACCAACATGGTGAAACCCCATCTCTACTGAAAATACAAAAATTAGCCGGGTGTGGTGGTGCATGCCTGTAGTCCCAGCTACTCGGGAGGCTGAGACACGAGGATCACTTGAGCCCAGGAGGTGGAGGTTGCAGCAAGCCGAGATCACGCCACTGCACTCCAGCCTGGGTGATAGAGTGAGACTCAGTCTCAAAAAAAAAAAAAAAAAAAATTCTTTCTCTTATAGTTTCTCAAACACTGTAATAAAATTTGGCACAGCTTTAATATCAAGTTCGAAATGAGTACCGGGCTGGGTCATAAAATAAGAGAGAGAAAGGGCAGCTTCCCCATGTTCAACCTCCCTCCACCCAGTCCTCACTGCTCAGACTTTGCAGACGTGTCAACAGTGCATCAGAAGGTGGCCTGTGCCCCAGGCCCCCACTAGAAGGAGAGTGAATAGGTACCTGCTTTAACTCAGTGTTATGGACTAAATGTTTACGTCCCTCCAAAAATCATATGTTGAAATTCTAACCTCCAATGCAATGGTATTTGGAGGAGGAGCCTTGATAGGTAATCGGGTCATGAAGGTGGATCCCTTATGATGGGATTAGTGACCTTATAAAGGAGTCCCCAAAGAGTTCTCTCCTTCCTTCCTTCCTTCCTTCCTTCCTTCCTTTCTCTGTTTTGTTGAGACCAAGTCTCACTCTGTTGCCCAGGCTGGAGTGCAGTGGCACGATCTTGGCTCACCACAACCTCCACCTCCCGGGTTCAAACGATTCTCCTGCCTCAGCCTCCCAAGTAATTGGGATTACAGGCACACACCCCCAGGCCCAGCAAATTTTTTGTATTTTTTAGTAGAGACGGGGTTTAACCAAGTTGGCCAGACTGGTCTTGAACTCCTGACCTCAAGTGATCCACCCACCTCGGCCTCCCAAAGTGCTGGGATTACGGGTGTCAGCCACCGTGCCCGGCTCTTCTCTCTTTCTGAGGATACAAGAAAAAGACGGCAGGCTGTGACCCGGAAGAGGGTCCTCATCAGCATCCGACCATGCCCACATCCTAATCTTGGAACTATGAGAAATAAATTTCTGTAATTTCTAAGCCACACAATCTATGGTACTTTGTTATAGCAGCCCAAACTGACTCAGACCCTCAGAAAAGGCTGATGGGGAAAAACCATCCTGCAAAGTAAATAGTCAAGAGGACCTTGCAAGAGCAGACATGAGAAAACTCCCCACCCCAGTGGATTCACTAGAGACGCAGCTCTCAACTCCTCATACCAAGACCCACAGGAATAATACACTTGACATCATACCCCTATAAACATGTACATGCGTAACTGATTAAAGTTTCATAAAGTAATATTTACTCACTATGTGCAATGCACACTGATATTTCATATTCTGTTTTGTTTTTTAAATGCTGGCCACAACCCACACAAATTGATTTCTAGACCTTAATAGTCTCTAATCAGCAGTGTAAACAACTCTCATTAGAGGGAGAGAACCCTTAAGAGGAAGGGGAAACCTTGGGTTTCACAGGCATGAACAGCAGTGTTTCTTCTCTCTGAGATATGCCTCCCATACCCACAGCCCCTTTTTTTTCATCAGACTGGGATCCTATATTCCTGATTGCCTACTTTCCAGGTGAGTTATCTCCTCTGGAGTTCATATCTCTCTACTGGCTCTCTTATGTAACCACCTGATATGGTTTGGCTGTGTCCCCACCCAAATCTCATCTTGAATTTTGGCTCCCATAATTCCCATGTGTTGTGGGAGGGACCCGGTAAAAGATAATTGAATCATAGGAACAGTTTCCCCCATACTGTTCTCATGGTAGTGAATAAGTCTCATGAGATCTGACAGTTTCGTAAGGGGTTTCCCCCTTTCCTTGGCTCTCATTCTCTCTTGCCTGCTGCCATGTAAGATGTGCCTTTCACCTTCTGCCATGATTGTGAAGCCTCCCCAGCCTCATGGAACTGTGAGTCCATTAAACCTCTTCTTTCTTTATAAATTACCCACTCTCAGGTATGTTTTTATCAGCAGTTTGAAAACAGACTAATACACTATCCTCAATGCCTTTCTAATTCTACCCATTGTACATGGATTGGACTCCTCCAGCTAACTCCATTCGTGAAATACTTTCCAGGCCCTTTCATACCCAGAATGTACAAATTGTCCCCAGCACCTTCTTAACAAGTATGTCTGAATAATAGAAAATTACAATAATAATGCATGTCAGAATTCTGTAATGTAAAGATGTGTCTGTCACTACTACCAGCTCTATCTATACCTCTTTCTCTGTAATCCTTATAACCGTCTGACACATTAGGTCACATAGCTATTAAGTGGTGGACTTGAGCTTCGAATCCAGGTGTTCTTGGGAAACTTACAGATCATAGAGAAGCATGAACACAAAGAATAAGCGTGGCCTTCCAGTGGTGGGGGCAGGGTGTCATGAGACACAGAGTAGTGGTAGGTCTTATGCAGAGCCTCTTTAGGGTTTTACACCACTGGTAGAAGAATCTGTCTCTAGACCGAAGAGTTCAAACCAAGAGACTTCTTGCTTTCTCACAAAGACAGGCTTCTGGCCATTTAGCCGCTGGGCTTTTCGTCAGCCTTGAGGAATGAGAGACCTTTGTGGAGCTCTTGTCTCTAGGCATGAGAGCAGGGGAGAGGCTGAAAAGCATCTGACATTCCTGGCGTCCCACTCTCTAGACAAGAGGGGACACTCATAAGGGACTAAATACCTGTCCAAAGGCTTCAGTCACAATCCCTACTCTGTAAGTCAAATCTTGGCATCATTTCATCCCATACGACTAAGAAGAAAGATATATATCATGATAGCATATGGATTTGTTAACCATCTTCTCCCATTTTCACCTTTTAAGAATTTTAGGGCTGTGCACGGTGGCTCACGCCTGTAATCCCAGCACTTTGGGAGGCTAAGGTTGGCAGATCACAAGGTCAGGAGATCGAAACCATCCTGGCCAACATGGTGAAACCCCTGTCTCTACTAAAACACAAAAAATTAGCCAGGTGTGGTGGTGTGCACTTGTAGTCCCAGCTACTTGGGAGGCTGAGACAAGGGAATTGCTTGAACCCAGGAGGCAAAGGTTGCAGTGAGCCGAGATCATGCCACTGCACTCCGGCCTGGCGACAGAGCAAGACTCTGTCTCAAAAAAAAAAAAAAAGAATTTTAGGTCTGGGGTCAGTTGGAGTATTACTGAGGAGAACCTTTCTCAAGGGCAGGGCTCTCGGAGATCATGTTCTCATGGGTCCCCGGGACTGGTCCTCAGGCTCGCTAGTTTAAGGTGAGGGGAGTGGTCTCTAGGAGCAGAGCATGATAACAACGCTAGGTCATTCATTTACAACGGACTGTAATAAACTACCTTTTTCCTTCCACCAGGGGGCACCATTCACATAGACTTCAATAGCAGTGGCATCAACAGGACTACAAAGTGGCGGTGGTAAAAAACACACTTGAGACCATCATATGTATCTGAAATCAGATACGATACCTGAAAAAATAAATCAAATTAATGCTCATATGATTGCCTGCTGTCCAGGGAATTCAAAGCAAAGGTGGAAACTGACCCTTACATCCCTTCTTCCTTCTAGATGAATAGCATCAGCTACATTTTCTGCCCCATTATGTAATGTTTCTATTCTGACCATCCACCTATGATGGACATAGTCTTTTTAGATGTGTTAGTTTTAATATTAGTCAAGACTTAGTCTCAACCGTTCTCTATTAAGTGACTTTGCAGATATCTGATGTCATCTCCATAAACTTAGATTTTCACGTCAGATTCAGCTCTGAGTTCACCTTAATGCAGTGGTGGTTCCCATAGTGTAGTGCCCAGGCCCCCGCATCAACATCACTTGGGAACTTGTTAGAAAGGCAAATTCCTGGGTCCCAACTCAGACCTACCTACCAAGTCAGAAATCTAAGTGTGGGGCCTGCAATCTGTTTTTACAAGCCGAACAGGGGATACTAATGCATGCCAAAGTTTGAGAACCACTGACTTTAACATACAGTTTCCAACCCGGATGACACTAGAAACAACTACGGGACTTTACAAAAATAAAGGTGTCCTGGCTTCCCCCAGAGCTACTAGGGTAGTGGAAACAAATGTCACAATCAAATGGATCTGGGTTTGAATTCTGGTTTTGTCACTCACCAGCTATGTGCCTCGTGGAGGCTCCATCTTCTCATCTGTAAAGTAAAAGTCGTCGGACCTGCCTTGTAGGAAGGTGTAGGAGGGGAAGGTTCAGCAAATGCCTCATAGAGAGATTGACTCATAGTACATCTCCTTCCTTGGCCTCCACCAGAACTAGAATCTGACTCACCCGGCCTGTGAGGGTACAGTTCTCGCCTTGCCCCAGAATCACCAGGCGAGAATGATTTGCTAGACCCGCTTTCTGAAGTTTCACAAATGGACAAACATTTTCACAGCCATTATTGGGATTCTGCCGTAAATCAGCAGGAACACACCCCTGAGATCTGACAAAGCTATTTCAAACTCTAGATCAATGAGGAGGGAAGTTGCTATGAAGCTGGGTTTGCCAACTGAGAGCATTGTAATTGTTCAAGTTGCTCTTGGGATCTAGCTCAGATTCCTGCTGACACCAGAGAAGTGAAGAATGAAAATAGTTGCCTAGAAAATCAGAAGCAGCTCCCCAAGTTACCTGCCACATACAGGTTTGTTTTTCCTTAATTATCTAGGTAATTGCTTTGCTTCCTTTACCTGCCTTTACCAAGAGATGCCTGGCCAGAAGAGCGAGGAATTAAAGTACCTGTGGAGGCTGCCCACCGAGTGAAGCTGCAGGCTGCCCATCCCATCGCAGTAGCTCCTTAGTTGTCAGTGGGTTGTTTCTATGAATGCCCCCTCCATCAGAAACCAATGAGGTTTTTCTAATTAATCTAAATCCCTGCTCTTGTGGAACTGGCGCGGAGACAGTGGTTAAATGCTAAATTGTCAGCCCAAAGTCAAATCCTTTTATTTAAAAACATAATACGCAGAATGGCTTCCTAAAATAAAAATTGGGAAAATTGTTAACATAGAGACTTCCAGGTTTTGCCAAGGGTGCAACTGTTTTCTTAAACACAGTTTTTAACAATTACGTACAAATCAAACCAAAGTTCATCCAACCCACTCTCTGAATTAGTCTCAGTACAATGGGCATAGACAGCTATCACTAGAGTTAGTGAATATTATGGGAAAAATTAGAGGCAAAAGTTGAGACTGGAGCCGGTGAGAGTTAACAAAAACACTATTTATATAGAGAAAAATCCATTTTAGAGGAGTATAAACATACTGCTTGGCATCAACATAAAAGCCCAAGTGCAAGTCAAAGGTAACCCAAAAGGTTCATAGGTCCTCAGACTACAGAAAACCCCCTACTGATGGCAACATAAGGTCCAGCCTTCCACATGCTACTTCCTTAGTGTTTGTAGAAAAAAAAAAAAATCCCATTGTATAAATTAGAATAGGCCAGATCATGCTACAGTAACAAATAACCCCAAATTGTAGGAAAAAAAAACCCATTGCATAAATTAGAATAGGCCAGATCATGCTACAGTAACAAAATAACCCCAAAGCTTACAACCACAAAGGTTTACTTCTTTCCCACTGTATTTAGGGTTTTCCAGAGAAACAGAACCAATAAGGGATTTAATAGAGAGAGAGGGAATGAGGGGGAGAGATAGTGATATGGTTTGGCTCTGTGTCCCCACCCAAATCCCACCTGGAACTGTAATCCACATAATCCCCGTGTGTCAAGGTCAGGACCAGGTAAAGGTAATTGGATCATGGGTGCAGTTCCCCCGTGCTGTTCTTGTGATAGCGAGTTCTCACCATATCTCATGGTTTTATAAGCATCTGGCATTTCCTCAGCTTGCACTCACTCTATCCTGCCACCCTTGTGAAGAAGGTGCCGGCTTCTCCTTTACCTTCTGCCATGATTGTAAGTTTCCTGTGACCTCCCCAGCAGTACAGAACTGTGAGTCAATTAAACCTCTTTCCTTCATAAATTACCTAGTCTTGGGTATATCTTCATAGCAGTGTGAGAACAGACTAATACAGATGGATTAATTATGAGGAATTAGCTCACTTGATTATGAAGGCTAAGAAGTCCCATGCTCTGCCATCTGCAAGCTGCAGACCCAGGAAAGCTGGTGGTGTAGTTTGGTTTCAGACCCAAGGCCTGAGAACCAGTGGAGCTGATGGTTTAAGTCTCAGTTTGAGGGCAGAAGGAGACTGATATCCCAGCTCAATCAGTCAGGCAGAGGAGGTGAATTCTCCTTTCTCCACCTTTTGTTCTGTTCAGGCTCTCAGCAAATTGGCTAATACACTTCCATTCAGGGAAGGGCAATCTGTTTTATGGAGTCCACTGACTCAAATGCAAATCTCATCTGGAAACATCATCACAGAAACCCAGAAAAACTTAGCGAAATATCTGGCCACTCTATGATCCAGTGAAGTTGACACATAAAATTAACCATCACACTCACATAACATGTTGAATGAAAGTCGGCTCTGCCTTTGACGCCCTCCCCAAACTTCACTCTAGGTTCCAGGATGATGGAGCAGCATCCAGCTGGAATATTATCAGGCCCAGGGTGAGAGAAGGGAGACACGGAGAACAGTGCACTGGTTCCCAGAAATGATACATGTTTTTGCTGCTCCCGTTTCATCGGCCACAGCAAATCGAATGGCCTCTCTTGAGTCTGGCAGAGTTGAAGAGTAAACTCCTTCCATGGCAAAAGATGGAAGAAAAGTAAAATATTTGGCAAACAGAAATACAGTCTACCATACCAATGGAATTCTTATACAGTCCACACTTAACTTATTCTGGACTTCTGCTCTGAGACTTCCCCTCAGATCTCTACTGAATATCTTCTTATCACTTTTTCACACAAGACAGGCTCTTGTTTTATGCAAGGAGAGTTACAGGCTCCTCCCTTAATTTCCAAAAGTACAGCAAATATCTGGATAAACATTTAAGACAATTTCCTGTAGGCTTGAGAATAATGAGGAGAATTATAATGGAGAAAAAGAAAAATACAGTACTGGATATGAACTATCACTGCTCCTGGAGTTCTGTCCATCAGCCATGCCTTTCCACTGGCTTCCTCTCTACGTGGCCTCCCCTAGTCCATCAATTACCATGAGCCACCAGTCCCCTGGGTACCTTCTCCAACCCCCCTTATCCTCACTGCAAGAAGGGCGTTATCCACCACATCCTCACCCACAGGCAAGAGCATCATAATCCTACAAAGATGCAATTCTGCACATGACAAATTCAGCCTTTGATAATTTTATTCAGAAGTGTTTAGGATGTCTGGCTCAAGCTTCTTGAGTCTAGAATAGAATTTTGGCTTTGCATAAATAAAGGTCCCAGTGAAGAATAATTTTAATCAAAGATGATGCATGTCTCCTAGCTGAACAAGAGAAAATTACAGGTAGATTTGAAATGTTTTTTTTCTACTGCGCACAAAAAGAAAATGGTTGTGCTGTGCACAAAAAGAAAATTATATACATAGTCTGGATGTCCCTGTAATTTTGCATTTTGTTTTGCTTTTTCATGTACTACGTCATAAATGGATTTTGAAATTTTATATAATTTTCTTAATTAACATAAAGACTACATAATACTCCATCCTGATAAACTAACATAATTTAACACATTCTCTTAATTTAGACATGTCCCTTTAATTTATTATTATGACAGTTGTCATAAATTGTGTAATGTATATGAATATTTGCTTTTGTTAGATTATTTTATTGAGGTAAATTCCTAGGGATAAAATTCATGGGTTAAAAGTATGGATGCTATTGCTTTGTGCCAACTGTTTTATATCTTTCCTAATTTACACTAATTATGTGTAATTTTTACGGCAAATTCAGTAACACTTTTATTTGAAACTTACGTGGTTCAGTTTAACTTAATAAATGAATAACCTGTGATATATAGGTGATAATGTTTATTTTCAATATGAAAGATTTTATCCCCCTAAAAGTCAACCTAAAAAGCTTTGCATTGGGATAGGGACAGCAACTTTTAATATAAAAACCCTCTGATCTAGAAAAAACAGTATAGATGGGTCATAACCCTTTGGTTGCAAGTACCAGAAATGCAGTTTATACTAATTAATGCAAGAAAGAAGAGTTTGGAGGGATTGTGGAGTAGCCTACCTCACAGTAAAACAAAAACAAAACAAAGCAAAACAAAAAAAGATGATTAACCAAACCTCCCAAGTGCAGCAATCTAAGCACAGCCAAAGATGTTATTAATAACTAGAAAATGATTGGGACCCTCTCCCATCCTGTCTTCCATTGTATCTCTCTAGATCTTGACTTTGTCTTCTCCTACCAGAGACAGATGTCTGCATGTGGGCTCACTCTTAGCAGCTCCATGCCCAGAGAAGAAAGGGGCTATGGTATTGAAAGACTAGTCCAGTTCTTCACCCTTCCATGTATCCACACCCTTGGCATGGCCTCCTAGCAGGTGATATATGCCTGTGCCTTCAGTTTGTGCTTGTTCATTTGACTTACTTTGGCCAATGGCATAAGAGTATAAGTCATAACATGACCCTTCACAGCCTAGGTCTATGTGATCTTGCAGGTTCTCACTTGCTCTCTTGTGGAATATTCCCCAACTAGTCTGCTGAAAGGTTAAAGACTGACTTAATCTGTTTTGACATTACTACAAAAAAAAAAAAAGCCTGCGGCTGGGCAATTTATAAAGAAAAAAACTTTATTTGGGTCACAGTTCTGCAAGTTGTACAGGCATGGCACTGGTATCTATCTGATTTTGGTGAGGGCTTCAGGCTGCTTCCACTCATGGTGGAAGGTGAAGGGGAGCCATGTGGTGAGAGAGGAAGCAAGAGACAGAAAGAGGAGGAGGTGCCAGGCTCTTTTCAAAACCCAGCTCTCATGAGAACTCACTCATCCCCACAAGAATGGCACCAAGCCATTTATGAGGGATTCTCCCTCAGGACCCAAACACCTCCCACTAGGCCCTGCCTCCAACATTGAGGATCAAATTTCAACATGATACTTAGAGGGCTCAAATATCCAAACCATAGCAAAGACAGAGGCAACAGATGTGCAAACATGCAGTGTGGACTAGAGACATCCTTAAATCAAACCACCCACTGCCAGCCTAAAGACACAAGAGCAGGCCCACTGAGATCAGTGGAGCCCACTCAGCAGACCTGAAGAGATGTGAAGTAAATAAACGCTCACTGTTTTAAGTGACTCTGATTTTATGGTTCTTTGTTATGCAGCAGTAGCTGACTAATACAGGGGGCACCTCTCTTCTAGCTCTAGTTTGAAAAGTCTCAGGAAAAAATATTCTGGCCCAGTTTGTAACAAAGGCCCGTATCTGTCCCCAAGCTGTCAGATAGCTAAAAAACAGAAATGGTGCCTGCTGGATGTCAGAAAACATAATAGCTTTCTAATCTGTAATACACTGTGGTTTTAAGAGCCAAATTTAAAATATTCCAACATCCATCTTTTTGAACTAAATAAAAAGTGAGTTTAGTTAATACAGTAAATAATAATAAAATGACATGTAACTTAAATCTATAGGTGGTAAGAGAGTGAAAAGAAAGAAGACACAGGAAAAGAAGAACAAATGAAAAGCAATATTTGCCAAAGCTCTGAGAAGCAGCAATATTTCTTTAGACTAAAAAATATTTAAAAGCATACTTTCTAATAAACATATTTTAACATTTATCCAAGTAAGAAAACAATAGGATTTTTGGAAATATCATTTTACCCCAACTGAGAAAAACACCAACTGTTTTCCCAGGAAGTAATGAGTATTGTCTCTCAACTCACAGGTAGAAATGTTGCATTCACTGTCTTTTTATTGCCATCTGGTTACCAGCATCAGCTTCCAGGCAAAGGATTAGAATAAACTACGATTTAGTGCCAAATGCAGAGGGCTCAGGCAAACTGAGCCAGTGGAAGATATAGAAGGCAATGAGCTAGAAAAGTGAGGCAGAGGAGGAAAAAAAAACAGTAGGCTCAGAACAAGGATTTAAAAATCACAGCCAGAGAGAGTACAAACAGGAGAGATCACCTCTATTCTGGTTCCAAGGGTCTTGAAACAAACCCAGGAGTAATCTTCAGCTAGCAACACAGAACACAACAGGGCAGAGAGCCCTGGCATATCCGACAGTAGCTTCCAATGTTTGCTCCAGAGGAATTGATACAAAATCAGTGCAGAAAACAACAAGAAGAGGATCCGTGGGACTGAAATTTGCAGGAGGGAAGGAGATGCCAGCTCCTGCCTTGGGAAGGGGCACAACAGAAAAACCCACGCACCAAAGGGAGGCAGGCAGAAAGAGGCTAGGCAGGTAGCCTGGCCTCCCTGGGAAGGACATCCTAGGGATTGATCTCTTTCAGTTACAAAGTAGCCAAAAACTATTTTTTTTAAGAGACAGGGTCTCGCTCTGTCACCCAAGCTGGAGTGCAGTGGTGCAATCATAGCTGACCGCAGCCTTCAACTCCTAGGCTCAAGCAATTCTCCCGCCTCAGCCTCCTAAAGTGCTAGGATTATAGGTATGAGCCACCGTGCCCAGCCTATTTCCAAATTTCATTATTTAGCAAGGACTGTTCTATTGATATACTATCCCAGTGGCCTCTCCTTGGTCCCAGAATGAACTGAAAACAGCCTGCAGATGATGAAGTACTTGGGAGAAACAGCTGGGATGTGGCTGGAACAAAGTTAAGACTGAAATTCAGGGGCCTTTTAGGATTCTGCTGCTAAAGACTTTAGAAATGATGTTACATCTTTGTAACTAGGGGCATATGTTGATCCAACTTTTGATATTTGCAGTAGGAAATTGGGTTAAGAGCTAAATGGTCTCCCTTGCCTAAGCGTTTATAACATCTATACAGTAGTGTTCCCCCTTGCTATGAATTAATAAGAACAATGGGGGCAATGTTATTATACTTATGACAAGTTTCAATTTACAAATAGGTAGTACACCAGAAGTATGTTTTTAGGTAGGCTGATCTCAAAAGAATGTATTAGTTTAGAAATAAAGATATGCATAGTAGATTAAGTTTTCAGGCTAGACCACAAACCTCTAGTTAAAAGCCATACAGTGGTAGAAATAGTTTAGGTTTTTAATGCCAACTGGTATACATTTTTAGCATTGGACAATCACAAATAGACTTAAGAACATTGCTGTGAGTTAGCTGAGAATGCTAACGATCATTTGGCCTGGTTTTCATTAGAAAATATAATTCAAATTGCTGTGGCAATTGTTTTGGATGCTTGAAGAAGTTTTGTTTTTGTTTTTGATAGTTGTTGCACTATCAACCAGAAACACATCTCTATCTCCCCCTTTCTTTACTTCCATCTCCAGTCCAGTGTAGCATTTAGAATTCTTTGGGTAGCAAGGGACAGAAAATCCAACCCAAACCAACTCTATGAAGCAAATACATGGGCTCATGTAACAAACTGCACAGGTGCTTCAGGCAAGGCTTGATCCAGAGGCATAAGCACAAGCCCTGGCTCTCTCAGATCTCTGTTCTCTTATTCCTCAAACTCCACCTAGTGACTTCTCAAAAGGTACTGGCACTTCTCTCATGAGCACAGCTGCCAGCCTTATATGTTTATATCAGAATGCCGTCTATCAGTAGGTCCCTGGAGAAGGCAAGAGTTGTTTTTTTTTGTTTGTTTGTTTGTTTGTTTTTTCTCAGTAACCCTGGACAATCTCTCCCCACAGCTTTAAGGGATTTTAGTACCCATTCTGTACCTATGACTACGGTCAGAGAGATGGGATTGCCTGCCTAATTTAATTGTACAGGACAGGGGCTATCAGATATGACTGTGCAGGTTGTGCACTGCACAACTTCAAGTTCACTATACACATTTATGACAATGCAGATGTGTAGTGGTCCGTTCTCATGCTGCTATGAAGAAATACTTGAGATTGGGTAATTTATAAAGAAAAGAGATTTAATTGACTTACAGTTCTGCATGGCTAGGGAGGCCTCGGGAAACTTACAATCATGGTGGAAGGCACTCTTCTCAGGGCAGCACGAGAGAGAATGAGTGCCAGCAGGGGAAATGCCAGATGCTTATAAAACAATCAGGTCTCCTGAGAACTCACTCACTATCACGAGAACAGCATGAGGGAAACAGCCAGCCTGATTCAATCATCTCCCACCGGGTCCCTCCCATGACACGTGGGGATTATGGGATTACAATTCAAGATGACATTTGGGTGGGGACACAAAGCCAAACAATATCAAAATGATACCCCTTGGAATTATCTGATGCAGTGACCCTATTTGGGACCCACTTCTAGAGATGGGAGTGGGATCCATATCACCTTAGCACGTGGTTTGTGAGTTATGGAGGCCATTCTGCGCTGGATGGAGAGGATATAAAACATGCTTGGGAGGCAGCCAGTAGAAGCCCACCGCTGACAGATGGCAAGAAAGTGGCAGGGCCTATGCCCTTTCACACATTCCCTACCATGAAGTAGGAACCCTAGATAATTACAGAGAGAAGAAACCAAAGTAACTTAGAAAACGCTTCATTCCACCTTTGAGTCCTAACATGTGAAAGTAACACACACAAAATACTCATTCTCATCCATGTCATTATTTATGGGTTTCAAAGCATTTTCTGAGTCAGCCCTTCACCTACACAACAGTAGCTCCAGGGGACAGCTGGCAGATAATATTATCCCCATTGGAGACGTGAAGCAAGTCAGGCATCTCCCTGCTCAGGTGGAACCCATCTCCCACTTACTACAACAGAAACTCCCCGCTTACCTCTGTGCTATGAGAGGGCAATCCTATGGAAAACGATGAGAGAGGGCAGGAAAGTTGAGTGACAGGGAGGCCAGAGGAGAAAGCACAGAAGGAAGAGAAGAGGAGATTAAAGGCAAGGAGAGGAAAGCTTTGGAACAATGGCAGCCACCAACCAAAGGTTCTGTAGTGGTTGACTAGGGCTGCCTAACAATGCACCACAGGCCGGGTGCCTTAAACAACAGAAATGTATTCTCTCACAGTTCTGGAGGCTAGATGTCCAAAAATCAAGACATCAGCAGGGTTGGTTCCTTCTGAGGCTGTGAGGGAGACTGTTCCATGGCTCCCTCCTAGCTTCTGGGGATGAAGGTGATCTTTGATGGTCCTTGGCTTGGAGATGCATCACCCAGTCTCTGCCTTCCTCTCCACATGGAGTTCTCCCTGTGTGTGAGCCTGTCTCCAGGTCTCCGCATTTTAGAAGGACATCAATCATACTGGATTAAGATCCACCCTAAAGGTCCACCCTAAAATGACCTCGTTTTCACTTGGTAACAACCCTATCTCCATATAAGGTCACATTCTGAGGTAGTGGGGGTTAGGATTCTAACACACGAATTTGGGAGGCACACAATTCCCCTCATAACAGGCCCTAAGTCTTTAGAGCCAAGCGGAACATGATGTGGCCAACCAGCCACATGTGGCTATTGAGCACTTAAAATCTGGCTAATCTAAATCGAAATGAGCTGTGGGTGTAAAATACACACCAGATTAAAAAAAATGAATGTGCAATATTGCAATAATTTTTATACAGATTACCTGCTAAAAATAATATTTTGGATATATCTGGTTAAATAAAATATAGTACAGTATTCAAATTAATTTCACCTCTTTTTTTACTTTTTAAGATGTGGTTTCTAGAAAATTTAAAACTTCACATGCAACTTGCATTTGGCTCACTTTATATTTCTACTGGATGACACTGATCTAGAAACAGAAATTCAGAGTCTTTGACACCTGGTCATTTTGTGAAAAGTTTCTGAAATTTCTACATTGTTCTCTGACAAGGATGGCAAAATTAAGCATTCAATTCACTGAATTGAAGTGACACGTAGCATATGGTAAATATCAAACTTTATACCTGTGTAACCAACTCTAAATTTTAAATAAGTTCTCATAGAACCTAAGTGGCAGATATATTTGATCAATTAGGATCACACTTCATTTTTATTACTAAGAACTCAATTTGGAACAGGCCACCCAATATCATCTTGTAAGAGTGGCTTTTCTTTAAAGCAATCACCTTTTCATTTACCTTGTGTGAGAAAAACAAAGCTCCTTATCAAGCGCGACTTTATTAACAATTACATCAGAATGACATGGGTCCTTATTAAAGACAGTATACAAGCGAGATTTTGCATATGCTTTGTGCAGATAAATCATGAGCTCCATAGTGAAGTTATGTAAATGGAGATGCGTTTTTGCTTTTATGAAATACACTGGGTTATAAATACTCTGACCTTGTTTATAGAGGAAGCTGGTTTGTTCACTTAATGAAGACATTAATTTGCCATTCAGTTTAGACTGATTACTCATTAGCTGCTCTCTCCTGACCAACAACTCTGACTTACAAACTCAGGCTGGTGATCGGATCGTAGGTAGTGGTATGCTGCCATCTATAGCTGGAACGAGAAAAAGATCAAAGTGCAGCAAGGTCTGCAAAGCCACAACTACTAAAAAGAGTTACAGTGTCAAAACATTAACAATTTTTTTTAAAAGCTAGACAAAAAAAATACACTCCAAGTTCTACAACTACGGCTCTTTCCCCTTGTTAAAATCATTGTAAGGTATTGATTGATTTGCAAGCAAAATAAAACCTAGATAAAGCAAGCTGTATAATATCCCAGCTGCAAAGCCTTAACCCAATTATTGTTGGTGGGGCAGGTGCAAAAACATCTGCAGTACTGATAACTCAAATGGCACAAGACCTACTGTAATCATTTTCCAAGTCAGCTACTGCTTGCCTTTGCCCAGAATTCATGTCAGGATTTCTTTTTCCACTCTTCAGTCTTTTTCCTACTCCAGGATGCCGCCATCAGCAACATTCAACAAACATTTTTGGAGACCCTACTATGTTCCAGCCATTGTCCTGCTTGAGATGCTGCACAGACCAAACGCATCTCCTGGCCTTGTGATGCTTACATTCTAGTGGAGTGAGACAGACATTAAACACTAGACTAAGTAAATGAGCTCATTCTTTACTATGTTGGGAGGTGGCAGGCATTACAAAGAGAGAAAACAAGAGGGCAGGATATGGGGATGGGGACTGGAGGTAGAATGGTAGGAAGGAGGAAGCATGCGGTTTTTTTTTTTTTTTTTTTTTGAGACAGGGTCTTGCTCTGTTGCCCCGGGCTAGAGTGCAGTGGTGCCATCTCGGCTCACTGCAACCTCCACCTCGTGGGTTCAAGCGATTCTCCTGTCTCAGCCTCCTGAGCAGCTGGGATTACAGGTGTGCGCCACCACACCCGGGTAATTTTTGTATTTTTAGTAGAGACAGGGTTTCGCCATGTTGGCCAGGCTGGTCTTGAACTCCTGACCTCAGGTGATCCACCCACCTCGGCCTCCCAAAGTGCTGGGATTACAGGCGTGAGCCACTGCGCCTGGCCAGATGCAGTCTTAATGTGGGCAGTCAGGGGAGCCTCACTGACAAGATGACAATGGGACAAACATGACATTCCCAGGAGTTCCCAGGAGAGGACAGGGGCCTGGGAATGAGGCCAGAGGGTTGGGGAGGGAGTTCATTGTGGAAGGCCACTGAGGCCGCCGCCAAGATAGCAGCTTTTAGCTGAGTAAAAATATCACTTCTTGCTTTTAGATATCTGCCTGACGGACAGCTACGTTTTGTGAGCCCAAAGTATTTGAGACAGGTCTCAATTAATTTGGAAAGTTTATCTGCCAAGGCTAAGGACGTGCCTGTGACAGCGTCAGGAAGTCTTGGGTACATGATGATATGTACCCAAGTGGTCAGGGCACAGCTTGGTTTTATACATTTTAGCTTGATTTTATACATTGATGAGACCTCAATCAATATGCATAAGATGTACATTGGTTTGGTCCAGAAAGGTGGGACAACTCAAAGTAAGGGCTTCCAGGTCAGAGGTAGATAAGGGACAAAAGGTTTCATTCTTTGGGGTCTTTGATCAGCCTTTCACTGAATACATGTAAGGTGGAATGGATAGAGGAATAGTCACTGATGCCTTAGTCTGACTCAGTGAATCTGCATTTTTACATAAAAAATAGGTCAGAGGAAGCAATGAGAAATGCATTTGTCACAGGTGAGCAGAGCAATGATCAAGAGTTCTGTCTGTCCTCTGTCCTGGGCCTGTGAAGATAAGGTATCAATTAATATGGCCAGGATGAAGTTCAACAGAACTGTTTTAGGGTAAAGATCTTGAGGCTCACAAGGAGTTTCCTTGTGGGCAAATTGTGAGGGAGGTATGTAGCTTTTTTATTTTTATTTTTTTCTTTGTAGTTATTTTATTTAGGAATAAAATCGGAGGCAGGTTTGTCTGATGCAGTTCCGAGCTTGACTTTTCCCTTTGGCTTAGTGATTCTGGAGTCTTGAGATTTATTTTCCTTTCACGGTTTTTCCCATTTCTTTCTTTGCTTAAAATCATGTTTGATAGTTTTACGATCGTGGTGATGGTTATTGTCTCAAGATTCATGAGTACTCGCAAAAGCAAATTTTAATAAATAACAACTGTTCACCCCAGATGGACTTCAGTATTTTTTTATTCACAGAGAGATTTCGATATACCTGGTTATAATCGTACTGGATCCGTAAATCACTTGCTTTCATGTTTAGCATCTGTCATGAGTATTTTTCATTTTATTCCATGTTTACCATAAACATTTTGTTAGCTGAAAACTCATAAAGGGACAATCATTGTGTCAAACATTTGATTTTACTGTGAGGATTAAGTGAAAAAATTATAAAAAGAGCTGAGTACAGTGTCAAATCTTAGTTTGAGTAGAGATACAATATAGTGCTTTGCTTTTTTCCATTTCCAAAAGTTTATTCAAAATTATTTACTATGATAAATGCTATGATGGACATCTTGATATAAGAAGAAATTTTTATTATTATTATTATTATTATTGATTAATAATCGTCCTAAAATTTAAGATTATTGTTTTTCAGGATGGATTCCTTGGCATACAATTACTGGGTCAAATGTTATGGCTAGTTTAAAATGTTTTAAATAAAATATCAAATTGTTTCCCCAAAGCATAAAAGCTATTTTAAATACTACCCCCCTTGTGTTAGAATGCCAGTTTCACTCCCCCTCATTTTTTGTTTTCTAATTTGATATATTTTTTACTTCTTTCTATTTAGCACTTTTTACATTTCTTTCTTTCTTTCTTTCTTTCTTTCTTATTCTGAGACAGAGTCTCACTCTGTCACCCAGGCTGGAGTGCAGTGGTGTGATCTCAGCTTACTGCAACCTCTGCCTCCTGAGGTCAAGCAATCCTCCTGCCTCAGCCTCCCCAGTAGCTGGGATTACAGGCGCCCTCCACCACACCCGGCTAATTTTCGGATTTTTAGTAGAGATGAGGTTTCACCATGTTGGCCAGGCTGGTCTTGAACTCCTGATCTCGTGATCCACTTGCCTCGGCCTCCCAAAGTGCTGGGATTACAGGCGTGAGCCACAGCACCCAGCCCACTTTTTATATTTCTAATGAGAAATAATGATAAAAATCTTCAAGAGGATGTTTAACCCACACAGGTTGCCTCCAAAGTCCCTGAGTTCCTGGTTACTGAGTGCTCCTGTTTTCTCTTTTGTCCTCTGCAGGCCCATGTCTGTTGCTCCTTTGTCTTGCTGTAGTTTGGTGTTCTTTTTATTGGATATTGTCAGATGTGTAAAGATTGAAGATATTAGCCCTGTAGCTGTTGTTTGGATGACTCTTAAATCTTGAGGCCAAATTAGTTTTCACTTTTACGCTGAATTGCTAACATCAAATGTGCCCTTCCTGCCCCACCCATGAAGGAAAGGGCAGAGGAAGTGACAACCCCAAGGGCCGTCCCTCTCCCCTGCGTCCAGGGACGAGCATCCCCACTTCCAGTCACTCCAGCAGGGAAGTATAAGGAAAGGGCAGAAGAAATGAGGGGTGGACACCAGACCACAGGGACTAGCTCTCAAGGCATGTGGGGACTAGGTGAGTGGGAGAAGCAGATCACACTGACTCCACTAGATCCAGTAGGAGTAGCCAAAGCTGGAGCTATTATCTACATGAATATGGGGAACGAGTTACCCATTTGTTGTCCCCTACTTGAGGAGGGAATCAACACTGAAGTCTGGGCATTGGAAGGAACAAACTCAAGCTCCAGCTTTAAGCCTTCCCACAGGATGAAACTTTTCTTTATGCATCACAGAGAGAACAGGGATGGCTCTTGGAGTCCTTACTCAGACTCATGGGGCAACCCCACAACCAGTGGCATACCTAAGTAAGGAAATGATGTAGTAGCAAAAGGCTGGCCTCACTCTTTAAGGGTAGTTGTGGCAGTGGCCGTCTTAGTGTCAAAGGCTGTCAAAATAATACAAGGAAAGGATCTCACTGTCTGGACTACTCATGATATAAATGGCACACTAGGTGCCAAAGGAAGTTTATGGCTGTCAGACAACCACCTACTCAGATACCAGGTGCTACTCATTGAGCGACTGATGCTTCAAATACATACATGCGTGGCCCTCAACCCTGCCACTTTTCTCCCAGAGGATGGGGAACCAATCGAGTATGACTGCCAACAAATTATAGTCCAGACTTACGCCGCCTGACATGATCTCTTAGACGTCCCCGTAGCTAATCCTGACCTTAACTTATATACCGATGGAAGTTCATTTGTGGAGAATGGGATACGAAGGGCAGTTTATGCCATAGTAACAGTACTTGAAAGTAAGCCTCTTCCCCCAGGGACCAGCGCCCCGTTAGCAGAACTAGTGGCACTGACCCAAGCCTTAGAACTGGGAAAGGGAAGAAGAATAAATGTATATACAGATAGCAAGTATGCTTATCTAATCCTACATACCCATGCTGCAATATGGAAAGAAAGGGAGTTACTAACCTCTGGGGGAACCCCCGTTAAATATCACAAAGAAACCATGGAGTTATTGCATGCAGTGCAAAAACCCAAGGAGGTGGCAGTCTTACACTGCCAAAGCCATCAAAAGGGGAAGGAGAGGGGAAAACAGCAGCATACGCAGCTGGCAGAGGCAACAGAAAGGAAAGAGAGAAAGAAAGAGACAGACAAAGAAGAAGTCAAAGAGAGAGAAAGAGATAGAAGTAGTAAAGGAAAAACAGTGTACCCTATTCCATTAAAAGCCAGGGTAAATTTAAAACCTAAAATTGATAATTGAGGGTCTTCTCTGTAACCCTATAACACTCCAATATCACCTTGTTGTCAGTGTAAACAAGGGCGTAGCCTGAAAGCACTGAAGCCACTGACAACCCATAGCCTTCCTATCAAAAATCCTTAACCCAGCAGGTTTCCTAACAGGGATCTAAATCTTAATTAATTACCATACAAAGGTCTGACCAGATCTAGGAGGAACTCCCTTCAGGACAGGATGATAGATGGTTCCTTCCCAGCGACTAAGGAAAAAAGACACAATGGGTATTCAGTAAGTGATAAGGAAACTCTTGTAGAAGCAGTTAGGAAAATTGCCTAATAATTGGTCTGTTCAAACATGCAGCTGTTTGCACTCAGCCAAACTTTAAAGTACTTACAGAATCAGGAAGGAGCCATCTATACCAATTCTAAGTTAATATGGACTGAATGAGGTTTTATTAATAGCAAAGAAAAATTAAAACCCCAAACTTACAAGGTTTTCAACAAAAGTTTGCTAAAAGTTAACAGTGTAACATGTATTGTAGTAACTTCTAATCTTAGGAAATCAGACCCTATCTGTTCCCCTCAAAGCTCAAGTCCGTCAGTGCAGAGCCATACAATTAATACCCCTACTTAATAGGGTTAGGAATGGCTACTGCTACAGGAACTGGAATAGCCAGTTTATCTACTTCATTATCCTACTACCACACACTCTCAAAGGATTTCTCAGATAGTTTGCAAGAAATAACGAAATCTATCCTTACTCTACAATCCCAAATAGACTCTTTGGCAGCAGTGACTCTCCAAAACCACCAAGGCCTAGACCTCCTCACTGCTGAGAAAGGAGGACTCTGCAACTTCTTAGGGCAAGAATGTTGTTTTTACACTAACCAGTCAGGGATAGTACGAGATGCCACCTGGCGTTTACACGAAAAGGCTTCTGAAATCAGACAACGCCTTTCAAAACTCTTATACCAACCTCTGTAGTTGGGCAACATGGCTTCTCCCCTTTCTAGGTCCTGTGGCAGCCATCTTGCTATTACTCGCCTTCGGACCCTTATTTTTAACCTCCTTGTCAAATCTGTTTCCTCTAGAATTGAGGCCATCAAGCTACAGATGGTCTTACAAATGGAACCCCAAATGAGCTCAACTAACAACTTCTACTGAGGACCCCTGGACCAACCCACTGGCCCTTTCACTGGCCTAGAGAGTTCCCCTCTGGAGGACACTGCAACTGCAGGGACCCTTCTTTGCCTCTATCCAGCATGAAGTAGCTAGAGCAGTCATCGCCAAATTCCCAACAGCAGTGGGGTGTCCTGTTTAGAGGGGGTATTGAGAGGTGAAGCCGGCTGGGCTTCTGGGTTGGGTGGGGATTTGGAGAACTTTTCTGTCCAGCTAAAGGATTGTAAACACACCAATCAGCACTCTGTGTCTAGCTAAAGGTTTGTAAATGCACCAATCAGCACTCTGTAAAAACGCACCAATCAATGCTCTATGTCTAGCTAAGTGTTTGTAAACGCACCAATCAGCACTCTGTAAAAACGCACCAATCATTGCTCTGTGTCTAACTATGGGTTTGTAAACGCACCAAACAGCACTCTGTAAAAACGGACCAATCAGCACTCTGTGTCTAGCTAAAGGTTTGTAAACGCACCAATCAGCACTCTGCAAAAACAGACCAATCAGCACTCTGTAAAATAGACCAATCGGTGCTCTGTAAAATGGACCAATCAGCAGGATGTGGCACGGCCAAATAAGGGAACAAAAGCTGGCCACCCCAGTCAGCAGGGGCAACCCACTCCGGTCCCCTTCCACACTGTGGAAGCTTTGTTCTTTCACTCTTCGCAATAAATCTTGCTGCTGCAAGATCTTGCTTGCTTCTGATCTTCCTTCTCCTCTAGTGTTCCTTATCTCCGTTGTGGGTTCTTCTTTCCCAATCATCTGTATTCTTTTGGGGTCTGTCCTGGGCTGTCTCCTCTGTTCACCACACACACTCTTTTCAGGCAAGCTTTTCCTCTCACATAGCTTCAAAAGTGGACCATATGCCAAAGGCACAAATGTAAAGCTTTGGCCCAAATCTTCCTCCTGAGCAGAAGTCTTACATGTCAACCACCACATGGGTGCCGCACAGCATGCCTTGCCTGCAGTACACTCATCATTGAATTTAACACCTGGTTCCACAAACCTCTTCTGACCTCGTGTTCACCATCGCATTGAACAGAAACATCTTCCATTCTGTTGTTCAAGAAAGGAACCTGGGGATCGTCTGTGGTTCTATCTTTTTTACTAGCTCTTTTTCTACCTCAGGACAGTCATCTCTGCCATGTTTCATGAATCTGGCCACTGTTCTGATTTCCCACGAACACATCCCTGGTCCAGCCCACCTAACTTCTTGTCTGACTACAGCTGTGGCTTCTTACTGGTATCTCCCATTCCACTCTTCCCACTCCACAATCCACTCTCCTCACTGCAGCCAAAATAAACCATGAAACACAGGACTGATCATATCACACCTTTCAGAAGTTTCCCATTGTCCTTAAGATAAATGTCAAACTTCATCATATATCTGAGAAGGTCTGGACTCTTCTCACCCCCCTCCTCACTCACCACATGTCACTCCTCCAACCTGGAGCCCTCATTATCCCCGGCCACACATACATGGAATGCAACCACATCAAACATCTTTCAGCTCTACAAATAAACCACAAGAGGCCCTCTCTCATCCCTCAGCCTTTGCATATGCAATTGCCTTGGCTCAAAACATGCTTCCTCTTCACCCAGCTTCCTGCTCATCTTTTAGAGCTCCATTGGTTGACCATGAGCAATCCTTCAGCTTCTGTACCTGAGGGTAAATCTCAGATTTTCTCTTTCAAAGCAGCCTCCCTCCCTGGAAGAAGCCCTGTTGAATAGGATCCCCTTGGAAATGACCTCAGACAAACAGTCCTCATTTAGGTTCCACATCTGGTGGCTGAAGTCCTATAACTTTTACCCCTACCAGTGCCAATTCTACTTCTTCCCAAATGCCACTCTATTCTGCTGCCACAGAAGTTTCATCCATCTACTCAAGCAATATTTTTTATGCATAACATGCCAGTCCTTTGTGTCTCCCAAACTCTAAGTGACTCATGTCAAGGCTTTTTTAGTGGGCATCTCATAGCCCCCCTCACTAATATTAAGAAGGTTAGAGTCCCAGCACTACCACATTTTCTAACAAAATTCTCTATCTTCTCCAAAAAACTCTTCTTAGTCTTTTCAGCCTTTAGGCTGGAGGTGGGTGGTCAGCTAAGAATTCCAAAAATGCTTCTTGGCCAGTTCCTTCTCAAATGCTGCAAAGGAGATGGAGGTTAATTTTGGCAAGTTGGAGGAACAGAGAAGGGACCTCTGACAAAAAGGTACTAAGAAAAGAAGGGGGTGACACGTGGCACGTGGCACGTGGCACGTGTCTAGTGGGTACTGAATTGGATGGTGCCATTCTGTATAAGACAATGAAAGCTTATTGCATGCTAGCTGTGTCATGGGGCCTTCTGGTAGACACTCTTCCATACATTGTTTCATTTGATTCTTACTACAACCATACAACATTGGTTATTTCCTCTATTTTTTACTTACAACTTAGCCAAAAATAATTTGCAATGTGTAACCACTAAAACTCACTTTACCTCCTTCAGTTCTTACATCTTCTCAGTGAGGCCTTCCATTGCCATTTCTTAAAAAACTGTAACCAGCCAGGCACGGTGGCTCATGCCTGTAATTCCAACCCTTTGGGAGGCCAAGGCAGGCAGATCATGAGGTCAGGAGTTCAAGACCAGCCTGGCAAACATAGTGAAACCCCATCTCTACTAAAAATACAAAAATTAGGCTGGATGCAGTGGCTCACGCCTGTAATCTCAGCACTTTGGGAGGCTGAGGTGGGTGGATCACCTGAGGTCAGGAGTTCAAGATTGGCCTGGCCAACATGGTGAAACCCCATCTCTACTAAAAAATACAAAAATTAGCCAGGCTTGGTGGCGGGCACCTGTAGTCCCAGCTACTTGGGAGGCTGAGACAGGAGAATTGCTTGAACCTGGAAGGTAGAGGGTGCAGTGAGCTGAAATCACACCACTTGCAACAGAGCAAGACTCCATCTCAAAAAAAAAAAAAAAAAAAAAAAGAACAACAACAACAAAAACAAATATTAGCCAAGTGTGGTGGCACGCACCTGTAGTCCCAGCTACTTGGGAAGCTGAGGCAGGAGAATCACTTGAACCTGGCAGGCAGAGGTTGCAATGAGCTGAGACTCCAGCCTGGGCAACAGAGCAAATTAAAGAGGGCATTCAATGCAGTGAATTGATTTGAATTTTCACGAGGTGTGAGTAGAAGTTTGAGTCAGTCAGTCTTTGATCTCAAGGACCAGAAGTCCCAACATGAAAGACATACATATAAGGAAATTCTATCTGAGAGACATTAAGTAGTTTTCCTTTGGCTATACTGCGGCTAAGCATCAAAACCAGGCTTTAAAACTAGGTCTGGGCCGGGAGCGGTGACTCACGCCTGTAATCCCAGCACTTTTGGAGGCCGAAGCGGGTGGATCACTTGAGGTCAGGAGTTCAAGACCAGCCTGGCCAACATGTGAAACCCCATCTCTACCAAAAATACAAAAATTAGCCAGATGTGGTGGTGCACGCCTATAATCCTAGCTACTTGGGAGGCTGAGGCAGGAGAATGGCTTGAACCCAGGAGGCAGAGGTTGCTGTGAGCTCTGATCACGCCACTGCACTCCAGCCTGGGCAACAAAGTGAGACTCCATCTCAAAAAAAAAAAAAGAAAACTAGGTCTGTCTCACTGCAGGTTTATGTTCTTTCTATTCCTCCCCATAGTTCCTGTACTTTCTGAAGGCGCTTGGATTTGTAACTGAGTCATTGCTTAAATTTGTGCAATTCTTTTAGTCCTTAAGTGCATACTTCATACTCACCCTATTTTAAGTATGCTGGCAGCTGTCTGCTCTCCCAGGCCCTAGTAAACACAAGTTCAGGCTATTAAGTGCTTTTACTAGCCAAATTCTCCTACCTTATCTTAGCAGCTACGTGCTCTACTCTTCATTCCTGTGTTAAACTTCATCCTTGATTCCACATTAAGCTTCCCTCCCAGATGTTACTGTTTAGCTGAAACAGAGCTGTCTGAGCAGGTATCCAAAGTTCTCAGAATGGTATGGAACACTTCTTGGCACATCAGATTTTCCACAGAACCCTGAAACAGAACCCCTCAAATATCAGATGTTGAGCATAGTAGATGAGGTCTTTTAAAACCCAGAGTAAACGCTAAAATGAGATGAAAACACAGTGCTTAAAAAGAGTTCTTTCTTCAGAAAATCTTATTCTTAAGGTTTTAATAGTAGTCCTGTGCCCAGCAGTTAAGGCTATCATTTAAATCAAAGCAAGGAAAACATAAGCATGCTTATTTCACAAAGGAAGATTCTCTGAAATTAATAGCTCAAGGGAGAACTACTGTCAGTTTCTGAGGTGGACCAAATAGGTATTACTTTAGAAAGCTTAAGTTCCAGTGGATATTTTCATATAGTGTGCTGGGTATTGTTAACAGGATCTCCTGCCAAGAGATTCATATCACATGGGAAACCTGCATATCAAGATGGTATCTGGAAAATTATTTAGGTCCAGTCTCCTGAAAGAAGGAAATTAACTGTTTAGAAAACAGCTGACTTTTAAGACAGTGATTAAGTATAAACTAAGAGTGCAGAATGAAAATAGTGTCTGTTTTAAAAGGTGGCTGTTTTAAAATGAAAAGGTAATGTGCTCAATTTTTAAATATTTTCCATGATCTTTGCATTTATACTTTAAGAATAACGTGGATCATAGAGATGAGGAAGAGGAAAAAGAAGTGTTTGCAGTTAAACACAAGGTCAGGCTTGGCTTTTAAACCTGAACCTATGTTCCCACTAGTAGTGGAGTGTGCAGATGAGAGAGCAAGTTTGTGGCTTTCATGGAAGTCTGCTCCTCTTCTGGGGTATCTTTCTCTTTCTCTTCTTGCAAGCTTCTCAAAGCCCCCAGACTCTGCCTCCACGTAATTCCTTTCCACATTCTTCCCTTCACCTTCTACACTCTGGCCCTGGAACATGATCTTCCCTCAACCCTGCAGAGATGGAGTGTGCTGGCTGATTGATAAATCTGAAAGTAACTGGTTGTCCTCTGCCCTGCGTGGCCATTCTTCCTCTTGAGATGTGCCTGTCTCCAAATAGCACCACTAGCACTCTATGCCTCCACACCACCATGCTGATTAGCGGAGTATAGGTGGTGCTGTGCTGCCCAGAGGAAAATCTCCCTTCATGGAAACCAAGGGTGGAAAAGTTATTTCCCTCTAACAAGAAACAACCTGATAAGGTCAACTTGACTCATTCTGGAGTTTGCACTAGGCTGTCATGCTAAGCTACTCCATTATCAGCAACTGAGGTTTTGTTTTGGTTTCCTATCTACCATTCCTTTATTTTCTCTCTCAAATTCTTCATAGCTCAGGAAAGGAATATGCAATGCTCCTTTGGAAACCCAACATTTGGCAGGGTGGCATTGTATACAGACATTGAAACATCAAAAGCAGAAGAGCAGAGTTTGGGTAGTAAGAGACGCATGTGATTGGGAGTCTTGTGAACCATGGGGTGCGGTAGAGGCCGTGACATTTTACCTTCGATTGTACGTGGAGGTTTGTATTAGGCCAAGTCGGTTTTTACAGGAGTGACGCTGGTCTGGGTAAGAGGTTCTACAGCAGGCTGTGAGCATATTGAATCTAGAGGATCGTTGTGGCTTACGATGTTTTTCCTCAGAGAATGACTTTCTGTGGAGCCCTAACTGGTCTCCTTAGGCCTTTGGAGAGGCTGGGGGTAAGAGGCATCTTAAGTGAAAGGCGCAAGGACTTCAGAAGAGATATGGAGCGCCTTTCACAGTGCAATTCCTTCAGGGACTCAGGAGTTTAACTGGCTCAATGCCAAGAGTCTAAGTGGCTCGACGTTAATAATGAGACACTCACAAGATTATCACAGCATTTGCACCACCTGTTTTGAAATCAAGCCAATCCCCAGCCATGAGAGCAGCTGTCCAAGAAAAATTATGTTCTTAGAACACGGCACCTGGTGTGCCCAAAGGCTGTGGAAGGTACTCAGTGGTAACTGAGGCAAGGAAAGTCAATGGGGAAAATCCTTCCCCCTGATGCCTGTCAGTCAACACCCACTTTCTGGAATGTACTACCCATGATCTTAAACCCAACTGGCAGAAATTCCCTCCACACCCCTCACGGACTGCAAGAGGCCCTAGAAAGTGAGTGCAACATGGCATAAATTAAATGTGAGCAGCAGCCTGTGGGCCCCTCTCCATCAACAGCAACACAGCAGTTTCACAAGGAAAGGCCCAGCGCCCACAGGTGCTTGGCAGGGCAGGCGGCCTCAAGATGCCACTGCTGCAGTTTCCAGGAGAAAAGCAGACTTCACGGGCCTTTTAGGTGTAGCTGGGAAAAAATAACAGGTACTGATTTTCACCTATTTTCTTTTTTTTTTTTTTTTTTTTTTTTTTTTTTTTTTTTTTTTTTTTTGACTTCTTTTTTTTTTTATTTTGGCCTAAATGATATATTTCCCCACTCCCAACATATAAAATTACAGATTCTGAGTAGAATCTTAGTATATATGATGCATGCTATGGACAACAAGTTACACACATATATCTGCCTTCTTTGACTGAATGATATAACTGAAGAAGCAATTTGGCAGTTGACTAAGATACTTAGGATGGAAATGCAAAGAAATATTAGGTTTAAGCAAGAAAAATTAGGACATGTGATAATTGAAGATAAAAAGGTCTGTGAATTTACAGAATCAGGTGCCTCCAAAGGACATTACTACAATTCAACTGGCAGAGCAACCTTCCCTACACACACCCCTTTCAGGCAAATGAGAAAAATTCGGTTATTAGTCTTTAGTCATTAGTCTTTTACTAACTGGAAGTCCACGTGACTAAGAAAGGCACCTACAGGAATAGCCTATGGGTATACAATGTAGTCTAAAAAAGGAAGCAGATTCAGAATTATAAACCAATCATTGTCCAATATTGCAATAGTAATTTTAAAAAAATCTTAGATGAGAGCCCAATATCTAAACAAATAAAATGGAACTATTCTGTTGAAGTAGTATTTGGGGCACTGGAATAGCAGCTGCTTGGACCACAGGACACTGTTGTTCCAGGCAAGTCCCCTGCAGTGGTCCTGAGGAATGTCTTTGCAGTCCCCAGAGCACCACTTAAAATGTGGGGGTAAACTGAGGCAATGAGACCCTGAGGTGGTTTCTTTTTGTTTAGAAAAAGTGATTTCCCTGTAATCGTTAGGATTATGACAGAATACTGGGGCACCTGTTTTAAGAAATAAAGTATGAAAAAAATGCTGTCTTTGGAGTAGAATTACTAAACTTTCTGATCTTTTGATATTGATTTTTAGAATTACATCACTAAATTGAGCTGATCAAATACTTGTGCTTTGTATCAATCATTATATAATTTGAAATTCATTTCTATTCAAAACCATTAATTTTAAGATGTAACAATGATTTTAAAAGGCCAACTATTATTCTATCAACATACCATACTGTTAGCATATTACTTTTCCTTCTAATTTATAATTTACTATTTCTAGCCTTTAATTTCTTTTTTAAAGGGAAACTTGCATACGGTAAAATGTGTGAATTTTAAGTATACTACTTGAAGAATTTTTAACATATATGCACATACATAAATCTATATAAATATACATGTGAGCATATTCATACAACATACCCCTTGTAAGGTTTTAATTATTTTTACATAGCTATAAATACCATACATATTAAAGTACCTTTTTTTTTCCTTTTAGCAATATTATTTCCAAGGGACAAGAAAAACTTTCACATTTAAAAAAGAAGGATGGAAAAGAAAAAGGCTCTCCATAGTCAGATATATTTTAGTAACCCTCTAAGTATAGGCTAGCTATTTTCTTAGTTTTAGGGATGCTCAGAACCGTTAACATGCAAATGTGTGCATGTTGGGTGTGGGGGAAATACGAAGCTATAGTTTGGAAATTTATTTTAATCATTTTTTTCATATCATATAAGACCAACATTCTACTGTTTGTATTATTTGTTTCATCTATAATTCAATTATATGAAAAATACTGCCCTAAATATTTCATCAGGTGGATGCAAAATAGTTTTAGTTAATTAAAACGACTAGGCTAAGGGGTGCGTACATTCCTAAGCTCCGGGCTACCATCTGTATTATTTAACTGTTTGCCTTCATAAGCCTGATACACTGCCTCAGGTTGTGCATGTTCAATTTTACTGTCCTGTAGTTTGTATTAGTAAATAATTTTTTAAAACTAGGTATTCGTTAAGCTATCTGAAATTTGTTTTTGCACACAGTGTAATGTAAAGCGCTAAACCAATTTCTCCCCCTGTTACAGGCCATTTGTTTCTTTTTTTTTTTTTTTTTTTTTTTTTTTTTTTTTTTTTTTTTTTCTTTTTTTTTTTTTTTATTATTATTATTATTATTATTATTATTATTATACTTTAGGCTCTATGGTACATGTGCACAACGTGCAGGTAAGTTACATATGTATACATGTGCCATGCTGGTGCGCTGCACCCACCAACTCGTCATCTAGCATTAGGTATATCTCCCAATGCTATCCCTCCCCCCTCCCCCCACCCCACAACAGTCCCCGAAGTGTGATGTTCCCCTTCCTGTGTCCATGTGTTCTCATTGTTCAATTCCCACCTATGAGTGAGAATATGCGGTGTTTGGTTTTTTGTTCTTGCGATAGTTTACTGAGAATGATGATTTCCAATTTCATCCATGTCCCTACAAAGGACGTGAACTCATCATTTTTTATGGCTGCATAGTATTCCATGGTGTATATGTGCCACATTTTCTTAATCCAGTCTATCATTGTTGGACATTTGGGTTGGTTCCAAGTCTTTGCTATTGTGAATAATGCGGCAATAAACATACGTGTGCATGTGTCTTTATAGCAGCATGATTTATAGTCCTTTGGATATATACCCAGTAATGGGATGGCTGGGTCGAATGGAATTTCTAGTTCTAGATCCCTGAGGAATCGCCACACTGACTTCCACAAGGGTTGAACTAGTTTACAGTCCCACCAACAGTGTAAAAGTGTTCCTATTTCTCCACATCCTCTCCAGCACCTGTTGTTTCCTGCCTTTTTAATGATTGCCATTCTAACTGGTGTGAGATGGTATCTCATTGTGGTTTTGATTTGCATTTCTCTGATGGCCAGTGATGGTGAGCATTTTTTCATGTGTTTTCTGGCTGCATAAATGTCTTCTTTTGAGAAGTGTCTGTTCATGTCCTTTGCCCACTTTTTGATGGGGTTGTTTGTTTTTTTCTTGTAAATTTGTTGGAGTTCATTGTAGATTCTGGATACTAGCCCTTTGTCAGATGAGTAGGTTGCGAAAATTTTCTCCCATTTTGTAGGTTGCCTGTTCACTCTGATGGTAGTTTCCTTTGCTGTGCAGAAGCTCTTTAGTTTAATTAGATCCCATTTGTCAATTTTGGCTTTTGTTGCCATTGCTTTTGGAGTTTTAGACATGAAGTCCTTGCCCATGCCTATGTCCTGAATGGTATTGCCTAGGTTTTCTTCTAGGGTTTTTATGGTTTTAGGTCTAACATTTAAGTCTTTAATCCATCTTGAATTAATTTTTGTATAAGGTGTAAGGAAGGGATCCAGTTTCAGCTTTCTACATATGGCTAGCCAGTTTTCCCAGCACCATTTATTAAATAGGGAATCCTTTCCCCATTGCTTGTTTTTCTCAGGTTTGTCAAAGATCAGATAGTTGTAGATATGTGGCATTATTTCTGAGGGCTCTGTTCTGTTCCATTAATCTATATCTCTGTTTTGGTACCAGTACCATGCTGTTTTGGTTACTGTAGCCTTGTAGTATAGTTTGAAGTCAGGTAGCGTGATGCCTCCAGCTTTGTTCTTTTGGCTTAGGATTGACTTGGCGATGCGGGCTCTTTTTTGGTTCCATATGAACTTTAAAGTAGTTTTTTCCAATTCTGTGAAGAAAGTCATTGGTAACTTGATGGGGATGGCATTGAATCTGTAAATTACCTTGGGAAGGATGGCCATTTTCATGATATTGATTCTTCCTACCCATGAGCATGGAATGTTCTTCCATTTGTTTGTATCCTCTTTTATTTCCTTGAGCAGTGGTTTGTAGTTCTCCTTGAAGAGGTCCTTCACATCCCTTGTAAGTTGGATTCCTAGGTATTTTATTCTCTTTGAAGCAATTGTGAATGGGAGTTCACTCATGATTTGGCTCTCTGTTTGTCTGTTATTGATGTATAAGAATGCTTGTGATTTTTGTACATTGATTTTGTATCCTGAGACTTTGCTGAAGTTGCTTATCAGCTTAAGGAGATTTTGGGCTGAGACAATGGGGTTTTCTAGATATACTATCATGTCATCTGCAAACAGGGACAATTTGACTTCCTCTTTTCCTAATTGAATACCCTTGATTTCCTTCTCTTGCCTAATTGCCCTGGCCAGAACTTCCAACACTATGTTGAATAGAAGTGGTGAGAGAGGGCATCCCTGTCTTGTGCCAGTTTTCAAAGGGAATGCTTCCAGTTTTTGCCCATTCAGTATGATATTGGCTGTGGGTTTGTCATAAATAGCTCTTATTATTTTGAGATACGTCCCATCAATACCTAATTTATTGAGAGTTTTTAGCATGAAGGGTTGTTGAATTTTGTCAAAGGCCTTTTCTGCATCTATTGAGATAATCATGTGGTTTTTGACTTTGGTTCTGTTTATATGCTGGATTACATTTATTGATTTGCGTATATTGAACCAGCCTTGCATCCCAGGGATGAAGCCCACTTGATCATGGTGGATAAGCTTTTTGATGTGCTGCTGGATTCTGTTTGCCAGTATTTTATTGAGGATTTTTGCATCAATGTTCATCAAGGATATTGGTCTAAAATTCTCTTTTTTTGTTGTGTCTCTGCCAGGCTTTGGTATCAGGATGATGCTGGCCTCATAAAATGAGTTAGGGAGGATTCCCTCTTTTTCTATTGATTGGAATAGTTTCAGAAGGAATGGTACCAGCTCCTCCTTGTACCTCTGGTAGAATTCGGCTGTGAACCCATCTGGTCCTGGACTTTTTTTGGTTGGTAAGCTATTGATTATTGCCACAATTTCAGATCCTGTTATTGGTCTATTCAGAGATTCAACTTCTTCCTGGTTTAGTCTTGGGAGGGTGTATGTGTTGAGGAATTTATCCATTTCTTCTAGATTTTCTAGTTTATTTGCGTAGAGGTGTTTGTAATATTCTCTGATGGTAGTTTGTATTTCTGTGGGATCAGTGGTGATATCCCCTTTATCATTTTTTATTGCATCTATTTGATTCTTCTCTCTTTTTTTCTTTATTAATCTTGCTAGTGGTCTATCAATTTTGTTGATCCTTTCAAAAAACCAGCTCCTGGATTCATTGATTTTTTGAAGGGTTTTTTGTGTCTCTATTTCCTTCAGTTCTGCTCTGATTTTAGTTATTTCTTCCCTTCTGCTAGCTTTTGAATGTGTTTGCTCTTGCTTTTCTAGTTCTTTTAATTGTGATGTTAGGGTGTCAATTTTGGATCTTTCCTGCTTTCTCTTGTGGGCATTTAGTGCTATAAATTTCCCTCTACACACTGCTTTGAATGCATCCCAGAGATTCTGGTATGTTGTGTCTTGGTTCTCGTTGGTTTCAAAGAACATCTTTATTTCTGCCTTCATTTCGTTATGTACCCAGTAGTCATTCAGGAGCAGGTTGTTCAGTTTCCATGTAGTTGAGCGGTTTTGAGTGAGATTCTTAATCCTGAGTTCTAGCTTGATTGCACTGTGATCTGAGAGATAGTTTGTTATAATTTCTGTTCTTTTACATTTATTGAGGAGAGCTTTACTTCCAAGTATATGGTCAATTTTGGAATAGGTGTGGTGTGGTGCTGAAAAAAATGTATATTCTGTTGATTTGGGGTGGAGAGTTCTGTAGATGTCTATTAGGTCTGCTTGGTGCAGAGCTGAGTTCAATTCCTGGGTATCCTTGTTGATTTTCTGTCTCGTTGATCTGTCTAATGTTGACAGTGGGGTGTTAAAGTCTCCCATTATTAATGTTTGGGAGTCTAAGTCTCTTTGTAGGTCACTCAGGACTTGCTTTATGAATCTGGGTGCTCCTGTATTGGGTGCATATATATTTAGGATAGTTAGCTCTTCTTGTTGAATTAATCCCTTTACCATTATGTAATGGCCTTCTTTGTCTCTTTTGATCTTTGTTGGTTTAAAGTCTGTTTTATCAGAGACTAGGATTGCAACCCCTGCCTTTTTTTGTTTTCCATTTGCTTGGTAGATCTTCCTCCATCCTTTTATTTTGAGCCTATGTGTGTCTCTGCACGTGAGATGGGTTTCCTGAATACAGCACACTGATGGGTCTTGAGTCTTTATCCAATTTGCCAGTCTGTGTCTTTTAATTGGAGCATTTAGTCCATTTACATTTAAAGTTAATATTGTTATGTGTGAATCTGATCCTGTCATTATGACGTTAGCTGGTTATTTTGCTCGTTAGTTGATGCAGTCCCTTCCTAGTCTCGATGGTCTTTACAATTCGGTATGATTTTGCAGTGGCTGGTACCGGTTGTGCCTTTCCATGTTTAGCGCTTCCTTCAGGAGCTCTTTTAGGGCAGGCCTGGTGGTGACAAAATCTCTTAGCATTTGCTTGTCTGTAAAGTATTTTATTTCTCCTTCAGTTATGAAGCTTAGTTTGGCAGGATATGAAATTCTGGGTTGAAAATTCTTTTCTTTAAGAATGTTGAATATTGGCCCCCACTCTCTTCTGGCTTGTAGGGTTTCTGCCGAGAGATCCGCTGTTAGTCTGATGGGCTTCCCTTTGATGGTAACCCGACCTTTCTCTCTGGCTGCCCTTAACATTTTTTCCTTCATTTCAACTTTGGTGAATCTGACAATTATGTGTCTTGGAGTTGCTCTTCTCGAGGAGTATCTCTGTGGCGTTCTCTGTATTTCCTGAATCTGAATGTTGGCCTGCCTTGCTAGATTGGGGAAGTTCTCCTGGATAATATCCTGTAGAATGTTTTCCAACTTGTTTCCATTCTCCCCGTCACTTTCAGGTACACCAATCAGACGTAGATTTGGTCTTTTCACATAGTCCCACATTTCTTGGAGGCTTTGCTCATTTCTTTTTATTCTTTTTTCTTTAAACTTCCCTTCTCGCTTCATTTCATTCATTTCATCTTCCAGGGCTGATACCCTTTCTTCCATTTGATCGCATCGGCTCCTGAGGCTTCTGCATTCTTCACGTAGTTCTCGAGCCTTGGTTTTCAGCTCCATCAGCTCCTTTAAGCACTTCTCTGTATTGGTTATTCTAGTTATACATTCTTCTAAATTTTTTTCAAAGTTTTCAACTTCTTTGCCTTTGGTTTGAATATCCTCCCGTAGCTCGGAGTAATTTGATCGTCTGAAGCCTTCTTCTCTCAGCTCGTCAAAGTCATTCTCCGTCCAGCTTTGTTCCGTTGCTGGTGAGGAACTGCGTTCCTTTGGAGGAGGAGAGGTGCTCTGCATTTTAGAGTTTCCAGTTTTTCTGCTCTGTTTTTTCCCCATCTTTGTGGTTTTATCTACTTTTGGTCTTTGATGATGGTGATGTACAGATGGGTTTTTGGTGTGGATGTCCTTTCTGCTAGTTTTCCTTCTAACAGACAGGACCCTCAGCTGCAGGTCTGTTGGAGTACCTGGCCGGCCGTGTGAGGTGTCAGTCTGCCCCTGCTGGGGGGTGCCTCCCAGTTAGGCTGCTCGGGGGTCAGGGGTCAGGGACCCACTTGAGGAGGCAGTCAGCCCGTTCTCAGATCTCCAGCTGCGTGCTGGGAGAACCACTGCTCTCCTCAAAGCTGTCAGACAGGGACATTTAAGTCTGCAGAGGTTACTGCTGTCTTTTTGTTTGTCTGTGCCCTGCCCCCAGAGGTGGAGCCTACAGAGGCAGGCAGGCCTCCTTGAGCTGTGGTGGGCTCCACCCAGTTCAAGCTTCCAGGCTGCTTTGTTTACCTAAGCGAGCCTGGGCAATGGCGGGCGCCCCTCCCCCAGCCTCGCTGCCGACTTGCTGTTTGGTCTCTGACTGCTGTGCTAGCAATCAGCGAGACTCTGTGGGCGTAGGACCCTCTGAGCCAGGTGCGGGCTATACTCTCCTGGGGCACCGTTTCCTAAGCCCGTCGGAAAAGCACAGTATTCGGGTGGGAGTGGCCCGATTTTCCAGGTGCCGTTTGTCACCCCTGGAAAGGGAACTCCGTGACCCCTTGCGCTTCCCGAGTGAGGCAATGCCTCGCCCCTGCTTCGGCTGGCGCACGGTGCGCTCACGCACTGACCTGCGCCCACTGTCTGGCACTCCCTAGTGAGATGAACACGGTACCTCAGATGGAAATGCAGAAATCACCCGTCTTCTGCGTCGCTCGCGCTGGGAGCTGTAGACCGGAGCTGTTCCTATTCGGCCATCTTGGCCGATTTTCACCTATTTTCAAGGCAGCTGCGTTCCAACGTACTACACAGTGCTTGTAAGGTTCTAGCTTCTAACTGGTAGTGCCAGGCCACTGTGGCCCTTGCTGTATCAGCCACCCCAAATTCCATTCTGCATTCAGGCGCAAGGAGGGAACCATGAAGGGAACTTGGATCCATGTGGTTCATCTATAGTTGATTCTGGACTGCTTAAATCTATGTAAAGATACTTTTTTTTTTTTTTTTTTTTTTTTTTTTTTTGAGACAGAGTCTCGCTCTGTCGCCCAGGCTGGAGAGCAGTGGCGCTATCTCAGCTCACTGCAAGCTCCGCCTCCTGAATTGACGCCATTCTCCCGCCTCAGCCTCCCGAGTAGCTGGGACTACAGGCGCCCGCCACCATGCCCGGCTAATTTTTTGTATTTTTAGTAGAGATGGGGTTTCATCGTGTTAGCGAGGATGGTCTCGATCTCCTGACCTCGTGATCCGCCCACCTCGGCCTCCCAAAGTGCTGGGATTATAGGCGTGAGCCACCGTGCCAGGCTGTAAAGATAGATTTAAGATGCCTCCTCCATCCCTAGGAGGCAACTTTCTTAGGCCTAAACATGCATTGTGGCTCAGGCCTGAAAACGCCTGTATACAGGGATGTGGGCTCAGAGCCCCTAGAGGGAGCCCTCACTCAACAGTCCAGGTACCAGAAACAGCTTGTTGGAAGGGAAAATGTAAATTAAGGTGTCATGCAATGGTGGTCTTTCCCCCAGGAATGATCAGTGTATACGGCCAAAATTAAGCCCTTTTTGAGCGTCCTTCCAATAGAAATTAGGATCACGAGGTGTGAGTTACAGAACACTGGGGCATCTTTGGGGAACTGAAACCAAGATTTTTTTTTCTCCAGATACTATTGAGGTTCTACTATGGTCTTTGGCAGCACTAGGTACTGAGCTGTGGGAGCAGTGTTGTATGGGATGACTGCTTTAGTACCTGGGAATTAGCTTGTTTCGAAACAAGTGTGGTTGTGGGGCCAAGGCTATGATAATTTTGTGGTTAACTCTTCTGACTCTAAAGTGAGCACATCAGAGACTCAGCCTCAAACCTAGTTCCTTCTGGAGCACAGTAGGAACAATCACTCTCTTAAAGACAATTCCAGCTACAGACACTTGAAAGAATCTCAACTGGACCTAGGCATCAAGAACTCCTCTGGCCAAGGCTGATCTGAATGAGAAATCTGGCAGGATAGTCTTGGGATTTATTTTTCTTAAAGTTTTGTACTTTGAACTCAGGTGGACAAAATAATTTGATGTGCTTTAGTTCCTTTAGACTTTAATGCCTTTAGATTTTTTTTAATCCAAAGGGACTTAATCTTTGAATTTTTTTCTCTAAAAGTTGAATAATAAAAGTTAAACTTCCAATTCAGATTTGGATATTATGTTGCTAGCATTTTATTCCTGGACTTTCATGCATTTTCTTATGGGAATGTTCTGTTGGGATCTAATCTCAATGCAGAACCTCTGATATGCTACGTGGGACAATGAGGTAGGAGAGAATTAGGGATGAGAAAAATGTTCAGTCTTTGGTACAGAGTAGCCTTTGAATTCATTTACTTACTAGTACACTGCTGGATCCAGAGCCTTCTGAGACCAAATGTTCACCAACAGCCCAAGCGAGTCACACCTGCAAAGGCTGGTGTTGGGAAGTGGCCTCAAAGGTGACAGGAGGTCTGCCTTCTGGAACAGCTGCTCTCCTCCTCCAGGCCATCAGTCACAGCCCTGGTTGAGCAATGGGCCAATGTTTCAAGAGAACTTAAACGGGGGAGCGTGAAAGGCCAACACTCTTCCCTAAGACTTCCCTAGTTTAAATCTACAGGGCAAGAAACACCCTCTGGCCTTTGTACTTCCACTTTGTACTTTGTACTGGCCCTGATGTAGTAGTCCCTGATTCTGATGAGTAAATTTTTAGTCAGTAAGTCTACTTGGCTCGGCCCACCCCTTGTGGAATTTGCTCTGTTTACATTTTTCTGCTCCTCTAAGAGCTCCGCCCTTTTGGGGTGGGCCAAGGTGACCGGTGGATGGATCAAGTCTGCCTAATTCCAGAATGCATTTCTAGCAGGTTCACTAGGCTAAACAGCTAGAAAGCCATGGTTCTAAGCTGGGTTCCATCAGCGATATGGACTTCACCTACTTTTTATTTCTCAAATGGTTCAAAACTCTGGTCAGGGAAAGGGTGCTATTTATTGGCCTTTCTCTAAAACCTCAATACCTACTACCTATACTTCTGTTGTTCTTAAAGCCCTTACAGTCTAACCTCAGACCTTCGATAACTTAAGTCAATCTGGGTAGGGCAAGATGCCGGGACACCCACTGGTGAACACTCAAGTGGGGGCCTTCCTCCTCCTCCCTCTCACTGTAACACAACCTCCTTCTGTTCCTTTAACACGCTAGGCTTATTTGTGCCAAGTGGCCTCCTCTCCCCAGAGACCATCCTTCTCCCGATTCAGACTACAGTCTTTCAAAGCTTGGTGAAATCCCATGTTTCTCACCCTGTCTCCTTTGAACTCTTGCAGCCACCACACTATCTCACACAACTGAGCACTTTCTTTTACAAGTCATCTTGATTCCATCGTTGGTCTAGTCAGGGTTTCTCAATGTCAGCCAGATCAATACCCTGGGTGGGTAATTGTTGTGAGGGCTGTCCTGGCCTCTGCCCCTAGAAGCCATATCCTATACCCTGCCCCCGAGATTTGTGTCTCTGGGAACTGCGAAGTGTCCCCTAGGCAAGCAAAATCATCCCTAGCTGAGAATCACTATGACTAGACTGGAAGACTTTGCCCTGGATGGCCAATTCCGCTGAGCAGCTGCCCAAAGCTTGGTCAGAAGGGCCTGGTTGGAAATTGAATAGGCTATAAAGAGCTGATTCGGCAGATAAGTTTTTAAAACTTAATGACTGATAGAGATAATACCCCTTAAGAGTCCCTATACTTCTCTATCCAAACTAAAATTAGGTAAAATCAGAAGCAAAGCTAAAATCTGTGCTTCCTAAAACACCTGAATGCTGGAATTTTTTTTTTTTGAGGCATGATTATCATCAACTAAGGAAAGATTCTCTCCTACAAATTCAGATATACTAATTACCGATCAAAAGACTAAATTGAGTAAATCCACATGAAGTGAGAAAATGAAAATGGAATGTACAATTCTATTCAATTAGAAGCAATTTTAGAGAATTTTATTTAACTGTCAATTTATCACCAACATCTAACATTTTATAGTTCAGGTACATTTGGGTAAGAACATTAGGGAGAAAATGTAAATTAAATACTATGAAAGTATGCTTTTAATGAAACATGGTCTCAGCAAAATATGGACACAAAAGTTTAGTGGTTTTATTGCATTGTTAGAAAATTATATTATGAAAGATATAAAAAAATCAATGTTTTTCTGCTTCTTTTATAATCAGTATGCCACCTTTTACCATTATGGCTTTAAATTTTCATTCTACCCAACAAGTTTCAAAGAATAGTTTATTACATGCCTTAATAAAACATTTAAAATATTTACAAATTCAAAATAGATGTTTTATAACTGAAAAAAGTTCACCTGAGAATTCACCGTAACATTGCCATTTTTTTCCCAAGTTGTTAATGTGACTGAGTGTCCACATGCAACCTGTATCGTCTACTGCATCTAACATACTTATTTCCTTATTTAAAATTAGTTAAGCAGTAAGCTATAGCAAACTGTTTAAAAAAATTACAGATGGAGAACCAAGACTGTATCCACATTTGTTTTGAATATGACAATTTCACAAATTATTTGCTATAGTTCCAGAATCTGAATAAGAAAAAAAATAAGGTTATTTTACTGAATTCAACATAACAGCTTTTAAAAAATCATCAAGCATTGAGAAGGCCAGTTCATAAAATAGTGAACAATGATCATGTGAATATGCAATATACAAAATGAAAACATTTCAAAATTCTGCATGAAGGAAAAGGCATACACTGTATACTCATAATCCTGTCATTTGTCTTCGGCAGCCTCAAAAAAAATATTGCCTTGAAACATTTTCTTAGAAAAAACTTCTTTAGAAGTTAATGTTAAAATAGGCATAAATGTGTAATGCTATGCAACATACAGAAAACTTCCCCACTTATGGCCAAAAGACAAAGGTAAAATCTTTTTTATCTGTCCATCTGCATTACAACTTGAAAATCATGTAGATATGAGGTAGTGTAGTTACTTGTATTACATGCTGGCTATTTAAAGTAATGCTAAATTTTAAGAAATTACACTTGGCCAATAATTCTATGTCATTAATAGAAACCCTTAATGCTAAACTGTTTATAGGTAGAGAGAAATTTAAACCAAGTGCTTTACAAATTATATTTAAGCTCTGGAGACAACTACATTTTATCATAAAATAGTAGGTAATCTTTCAAAGCAAGTACAGTAGCAATTAAAGCAAAAGATTATTTGACATTTGCACATACACAAACTGATACGACCAATAGTTGAGTGTACACTGAGGTAGGAAATCAAGGGTTCCATTGGCTTAAGATTTTATATTTTGTAAACCAGAAGTTCTTATATTATTTTATATTGTGAAGTTGAAATTTAAAATCACAAGTATCAAAGAAATACCTATATGGAGAGATATATATGTATACATACACATATACACACACACACATACACACATACACACACAAATTCTTTTGCAGTATGGGATGCATCATCAGAATTATTCTCCCTGACAAATTCTTGAGTGTACTTATAAAAGCTACTAGAAAATAAACAAGTCCAACTAATTTTCTCTTACAAATAAGTCAATGATAGAGATAACATACAAACCACTGAAAATATACTAGCAATATCCTCCCCCTACACCCTGATCAAAAAGGGTAACATTTGACAAATTACTCCAAGACATGAAGACTGGTCCCCATATACTCTCCAGGGCAAGGCCAAGTTGCTTCAGACTTATTCATACACAGTGGGTGGTGGCTGCCCACATTAGCTAGACAAGCCCTGCACTAGGCTCAGGATGCAGTCTACAGACGTGTCTCTTTCAGCCCTCTGATTTTGGTGAAATCAACACTATAAACTACTCCTCTGTACCATTAAAACTGGGTTCTGCCCATGTTTCTGTGAATGTGAATATACGCATTTTTTTTAATTGCTGAGAAGATCCATAGCTTTCATTTGACTCTCAAACAAATCTAACTCCAGCATGGCTAAAAGCCACTGCAAAATGTTATGCGATAGGTGCTCAGTTATCTATTTTGTAACAGGACTGAACAAACACTAAGACTGATCTTTAAATGCCCAAGTTAAAATGATTTGTGTGTCTTTATACCACACCAAATTTGGAGAAGAGAGCAAGGATTAAACCTGGTTTTCAAATGCAAACCCACAATAGAAAAAGATTGAGTTTCATCTTATTTCACAAACCTGCAGAGTTGCTGCAGATACATTTTTATCTGTAACAATCCTTTTTACAAGTGAATCATATGACTTCAAAAACAGGATGAAAAAAATGAACTGCACTCCTGGTAAAAAGTAAGCAATATTCTTTCCCCGTGATGTCTAGTTTTCTGGCATTGGTGACCCATGGTGGAAAAGTGAACAGCTTTACATGTTGGTAAGCTCTCCAGATTCTAGGGAGCCTGAGATAATGCTGCCAGTGTAATCACTCATGCCACTGTATTCTGAGTCCTATTTCTTCTTCCAAAGGGACAAAAATGCCAGGAAATAGGAAGTCCATGATGGGACCAGATATGGTAGAGACTGAAGGGGGGCGGGGGAAAGAGGGAAAGTGACACTTAATCTGTTCATGTAGCCAGACTTTATCTAGAGTCCATACTGAAGAGGAGAAGCAGCCCCCGTCTTAGGCCAACCACTTGCCTGTTTACTAAATCTTCCCAATGTAGCTTAAAGCCTGATTTTAGGAGCCGAAGAACAAAGCCCTAAGATTCAGGTAAGACCATCTTTTTTTCACAATGCAGCTCTACAAAAATATTCCCAGTAGCTGACACCCTGCTTCTGAGAATAGAACTCTATTAGCATTGCTTGGGAAGAAATTTTCTCTTAAACTAAAATATTAGAAAAAAGTGAAATTATTAAACTTCTGCAGGCCACTTCTTTTAGTAGGAACTATCTGTAGATGTTTCAAGCTGTTAAATTGCTGTCTGATATGCTGCAGTTTTCATTCTCCTACTTATTCTGAACAGCAGGAAGAGTTATTACTAGAGTTATTATTCTTTAAAACATGAGTTTTAAAGGTTTACTACATTTTCACATGGATTTTTCTGATATCCAGGAGGCAAAATCATTTCTTTGTCTCTTGTGGAAATCAAGGAGAAATCATGGTTGACTTAAAGGAAATTCCCTTATGGCAAACTACTAAAGGAAAAAAACAATATTGTTGAGCAACAGATGGTCATATTAGGCTTTCAAAACACTGCCAAAACTTCAGTAGAAAATTAGATGGTTTGACGGAAGTGAATGCAAGTTTACTCATCAGTAGTACATTTATCAGTCATCTGCTGACAGAAATCTGAGATCCCACCACTCTGACGACACTGTTCCACGGGCCCGGCTTGCTCAGAGGTGGCCGTGGACATCTGCTGGGACTCCTGCCCTCGCGCGTAGCCAGACTCACTGTTTCCTCTGGCACAGGGAGGCAGCACTGCTGGAGGCCGGTCAGATAAACTGAAAATTGATGGTAACGCCAGTTCACCATCAGGAGTACTTTTATCTTTTTCAGAAATTAAAAATGAAAGTGGGCAATCTGCAGCAGAGTACTTGGCGAGTATCTGTATTTGTTCTTGACTCAGAGCTGCTTCTTTACAAACTTTCTGGCAAAGTCCAGTTAGGTTCTGCTTTGTCTCGCCCAGAGTTGACAAAATGTGATCTCTTTCCTTCAACAAGCTCTCCTTTTCATTTTGCTGTGAAGTGGGGAAAGAGAACACAATGGCTTGTGTTTATTAGCTCAATCAACATTTCCAAGGCGATCAAATAATATACAGGGGCTTCTCATCAAATAAGATCACATGGAGTTTATCCTTTCAATTCCATTCAATTATACATTAAATACTAAAGGCCCAGAATCTCCCACCCAAAACTCTTGGGGTAGATGTATTCTGGCATTTTTCAGGTTTTGGAAAGATAGTATGGGTACACACACAATTTCTCTAGCAGGCCTGGGGCAGCACTTCCCTATCAACTATCTTTACATTTCTAAGTAAACATTAAAATAGCAAATAATGAAGAAAGTAGGATAAAGACTATGTAGTCTAATGTCAATTTGGGGCAGCTTTTTGGTCAAAAGAGTTTGTGACAAACATATGGTTTTTGGAGCTTTCCGGATTTACAGACTGTACATAACAGGTATGGATGGCATTTTGGATGGGATACAAGAAAAAAGTAAAAGTACAGTTAGCATAACTTAATTACTGAGACTCAAAGCATTCCAAGATTCAACTAATGACCGGCATTTGTTGAGCAGATACTCTGTGCCAGATATTGTGCTAAATGTTTTCCAACATGCAATCTCATCTATGTAATCCACACAACACCTCTCCTGATTTAAGCAACATCAAATCCACTGAAGAGATGGGACTGAGTTTAACATGCCTAGAGACAGCTGGTAGGTGAGTTACTGAAGTGTGAATTCGGATGGTAATTTTGTGCTTGCTAATTACCATTTTTGTTCTTATTATAATTTTAAGATATTACCCCTATAAGAAAGTCTACCATAGAATTTTTCAAAAGTTTTTCTGGTTCCTGCCTTCCTGTCCATGTCACTTATCACTGCTGACAGCATGTCTTTTCTATTATCATTCCATTTCATCCTTCTTGTTCTAACATCTTATTGCTTCTAATCTATTATGAGCCAGGAAACCAAATAATCAAGGTATTTATAAGAAAAGAGTAAATAAACACTTGCTAGAAAGTCAAAGGCTTTTCTTATGAAATTTATCACAACTCTCAACAAGTCAGTCTTGTTCTGTTTGCTTTCTGTTCATTGGAGGGTTCTGGAGAGTTGAGGCTGCCAGTTAACCTTGAGACAAGTTAGTTCACAGTGCTAATCTATAAGTGCCATCCTTTAGTCTTTTAAAAAGTCACTAAAAGGGTAAAACGAATTTTGCTTTATACAAAAGTACTGTTATGGTTTTATACAAAAGTATTACTATAAAATTATGTATGAATCCAATTATTGTTAGTTCTAAAATATTTTAAAGCCATGTAATATTTTGAGAAAATATACAATAAATACAAAACACTAAATTTTTATATGGCAAAGTATTCTCCAATCTGTTCAGATTTTTATATACAAGTTCTTTTTTTTTTTTTTTAAATAGATGTAGGTCAAGAATGTGTGTGTTAAGTATGTGTATGTAAGCAAAATCAATGTTTGGCCAGTACATTTTCTCTTATGCAAAGTTTATCAGTTGCACTCTTCTGATAAAATGAGTCTGCAGATACTGAAAGGACAAGAACGGTACCTGCTGCTTGTTCACAGTAGGAACCATTAAATGCAATCAACACCCATTTCTTTTTATGGTCTCTCAGAAGCCAATCCAAAGGAGGATAAAACAAAACTTCCAGAAGAAAGTGAGAAATAATCTTTCTTCAGTCATGGCAATATTCAGCCATGGATTCCTCTACCAAAGTTGGGATGAATCTATTCTAAACAGCAACAGAAAATTTTCAACTGCTGGTTGGTCTTTTAAATTAAATATGGTTAAACAAAATAAGGAGTACTTGAGCTTCCTCCCAGAAATTAGAACCACTACTTAACCTACAGATACTATGAAGATTACAAATATTTTATGACTTCTGTATCTTAATATCCACATGATCTTTAAATACTCTCACTCCTCCCACCCCACTAAATTAGGGATGACATCATTCTTTAAGTATACAAGATGGCTTGTTTCTTCACAACAACTAAAACAAATAGGCACAACCCTAGAACTCCACCAGAATTATTTCTATAAATTAAATGTTCCCATCTGTTCCCCTGCACTTTAACTCCTACACAGCTAAGCTTCTAAGCAGTTAGCTAATGTTTCCATTTCACTCTAAGTTTAAGACACATATTTACTATAATAGCGGTCAGCTTAATAACTAAAAGTAAAATACAAGTAATTCAAGTTAATCACTTAATGACATCAGTATTTAAGATACCTCCCAAAGTCACTACTTATAGTCATGAGTGGGACTCACTATTGGTGTCCTGCTACCTATCCCTACAATATATTTCCATTTTCCTATAAACACAACTGTATAAATCACGTTTGAAGTGCTGCACCTTTAATTACAGATCTATTTCTTAAAAAGGAATAAAATTGGCATTCTGGTACCATTCTGGATTTTATACCAACAAAAAAATCTTTACAGGCTGGGCACAGTGGCTCACGCCTGTAATCCCAGCACTTTGGGAGGCTGAGGTGGGCGGGTCATGTGAGGTCAGGAGTTCGAGATCAGCCTGGCCAACATGGTGAAAACCTGTCTCTAATAAAAATACAAAAAAATTAGCTGGGCATGGTGGCACACACCTTGTAATGCAGCTACAAGGGCAGGCTGAGGCAGGGGAATCACTTGAGCCTGGGAGACGGAGGTTGCAGTGAGCCGAGATTGTGCCACTGCACTCCAGCCTGGGTGACAGAGCAAGACTCTGTCTCAAAAAAAAAAAAACCTTTACATCTAAATCCTTATTTTGAATAGCTAGTGGACAATATTTATTCAAATACAGTTTTTTTAAAGATCATAAATATAACTCACCCAATAAAGATATAGAAGAATTTGGCACCAAAAGTACAAGTGACAATTTTATGATAGGGTAAAGAGTACTCACTGTTAGAAAATGGTCACTAATAGTTCCTTAGTAAGTAAAACCTCTGAACAGATAGTTCAGGGAAATCTACAAATGGCACTGAGAAATATAAGCAAAAATGCTCATTTTCACTCATAAGATAAAAATAAAAGCTACCACGAGATATCATGGTATCTCACTATCAGACTGGAAAAAACCCAAAAGCTGACAACAAATCTTGACTGAGGGTGTGGACAGACAGACACACATATACTGCTGCTGGAAGGCCAAATATGACAATTCCTATGGAGGGGAATCTGTTAATATCTAATAAAATTATGTATGTATTTACCCTTGATCCAACAATCCCACTTCTAGGAATGTGTCCTAGAGACACAGCTCCTTAAACACGAAACAGTATACAGTTATTCACTGCAGGATCCCAACTGTCCACCCACAGAAGGCTGGTTTGAACTGTATTACAGTCACTACTGAGTATTATGGAGCTGGAAAACGAAATGACAACCTCTCTGAACTACGAAAAAATATTTCCTATAAATCAATTCTTAAGTTTAAAAAGTACAGAAAAATGTATATAAAATACTTCTATGCAGCAGGACAGATAATAAGAATAGACATAAAATGTTAACACGTTTTTAGAAAAGAAACACAAGGAAAAAAAAATCCAGAAACTAATGAAAATGGTTACCTACAGGAAGTAGCTATGAATAGGGTATAAGTAGAAGATGAGATCAAGATTTGGAGTATATATTTTTTAAAATATAGTTTTAACTTTTGAACCATATAAACGTTTCACATTCAAAAATAAAACAAATTAAAAATGTAGGCCAGGCATGGTGGCTCATGCCTAAAATCTCAGCACTTTGGGAGGCCAAGGCAGGAGGATCGATTGAGCCCAGGAGTTTGGAGAGGAGCCTGGGCAACACAGCGAAACCTCATCTTGACAAAAAAAAAACAAAAAAATTACCCAGGCATGGTGGTGCGCACCTGTAGTCCTGGCTACTCAGAAGGCTGATGTGACAGGATTGCTTGATCCCAAGAAGTCAAGGCTGCAATGAGCCATGATTGTGCCACTGCACTCTAGCCTGGGTGACAGAGTGAAACCCTGTCTCAAAAATTGTAGAGTAAATCCCAGTAATATAAATAGAAAAAAAAATTAATTGTATACCAAATTGGTAACACAAATATTTCAAATAACTTTAAAGCTTCACACAGGGAAATATTTAAGCATAAAAAAGGCAAATAAATCTCAAACTCTACTCAATTTGTTTACTGTTAATACTGATTGTAATTTTTTTACTTTTTATACAGTGTGCCCTCACTTAAAATCATCGACAGGTTTTTGGAAACTGACTTTAAGAGAAACAATGCACAGCAGGTCCTCAACAAACATTTTGTTCACATCCTTTTTTATTTTATTATTTATTTATTTTTATTATACTTTAAGTTCTAGGGTACATGTGCACAACGTGCAGGTTTGTTACATATGTATACATGTGCCATGTTGGTGCGCTGCACCCATTAACTCGTCTTTTTTTTTTTTTTTTTTGAGACGGAGTTTCGGTCTTGTAGCCCAGGCTGGAGTGCAATGGCATGATCTCAGCTCACCGCAACCTCCACCTCCCAGGTTCAAGCAATTCTCCTGCCTCAGCCTCCCGAGTAGCTGGGATTACAGGTTTGCACCACCATGCCCAGCTAATTTTTGTATTTTTAGTAGAGACGGGGTTTCACCATGTTGGCCAGGCTGGCCTCGAACTCCTGACCTCAGGCGATCCACCCACCTCGGCCTCCCAAAGTGCTGGGATTACAGGCGTGAGCCACCGCACCCGGCACATTAGGTATATCTCCTAACGCTATCCCTCCCCACTCCCCCACCCCACGATAGGCCCCAGTGTGTGATGTTCCCCACCCTGTGTCCAAGTGTTCTCATTTTTATAACATCCTTTCATTATAAAGTTGATGGGGAAAAAAACTGGTTTCATTATCCATCATTTCATGTTAAGTGAGAACTTAGCGTATATTATAGAATAAAGGAAACAATACACTAATGTAATTGGAGCCAAAATTCTCCCTGTAAGTGATGAGAGATTAAACATAAACATATAAAAGAAGTGAAGACAAAAGCTCTATACTGCTAAATTTGGACTGGAAATACTACATAAACTCAGGATTTCTAATGTACTTTTTACTTTCATTTACTGAAGACTGATATATATGAATTCATGATATAATGAACTCTTTATACACAGACGCATATATTTCCTAGCTCTGTCCACTGAAAAAGGCCCAGAAGGAATAATACTCCAGCAGCAGGTAGGCTTTCCAAAGTCCAATATAACTGCTAGAAGAAACCAGGAGTTTTAAAGAAATGGGTGATTCCAAATCTTGAAACAATAGAGGTTAAAAAGTGAGACTATGGCAGGTGCTAGATGGTTATGTCAACAGGACAGGAGCTGGCTTGAATGGACTCTCCCTGGCCAAATATGAAAAATGTCAACATCAGAAAGAATAATGACTATTACTTATTCTAACAAATTGAATCAGAAAAAATTAATCCATGAGTCCACAGTGATTCCAAAGAGTGGGAGGGAGGGAAAAGAGAAAACAAGAAAAGGCCAGGCATGGTGGCTCATGTCTGTAATCCCAGCACTTTGGGAGGCTGAGGCAAGCAGATCACTTGAGGTCAGGAGTTCGAGACCAGGCTGGCCAACACAGTGAAAACCCATCACTTCTAAAGATACAAAAATTAGCTAGGTGTGGTGGTGGGCACCTGTAGTCCTAGCTATTCGGGAGGCTGAGGCAGGAGAATCACATGAACCTGGGAGGTAGAGGTTGCAGTGAGCTGAGATCACGCCACTGCACTCCACACTCCAGCCTAGGCAACAGAGTGAGACTCTGTTTCAAAAAAATAAAAAAATAAAAGAGAGAGAGAGGAAGGAAGAACAATCCTTTTTAATGAGGAATACCGACTAAAATAATGTAAATAGCATGAAAGAATTAGAAAAATCATGATTTTGTAATCATAGTAATCACAGTAAAGGTCATCAACATATTCTAAAGGATGTAGGAGTACTGGGGAACGGGATAATTATAATGTGCCCAAGTAACACATCACAGATAACTAAGCAACACACGGTGAAAAAATATTACTTTCAAAATGGAGCAATCTGGCACTTCCCACCCACCCAGGTGGGACAATACTGACACTGGACCTCCTGCCTCCCTAGGCGACACAATATAAAGGACACCACCAGTGAATGTTTAAACTCAGTCTCCTCAACTGAAACATTTCCAGTTTACGGGAAATAAAGGGATAGAGAAATGACTTAAAGCCATGGGGAAGCAATCAGACAAATAACTTAAAGTAAGACATTTATGAGAAATCTGGCCTGGATACTTCAAAAAGTTATTGTCATTAAAACAATGAGAGTACTCGTTCTAGATTAAGAGACTAAACAGGTTTAATCAAATGCATTATATGATGACTGTATCCTCGTTTGAAAAAAAAGCATCTATGAAAGATGGGAAAATCAGAGTAATTTGAATAAAAACTAGATATAATATTTAGGATGTGTTGATATTCTCAGGCATGATAAAGGTATTAGTCATATCTAAGAATGCCTCTTTTTAGAAGATGCATGTTTAAACATTTAAGGATGAAGTGTCATAATATGGTAGCTTTCAAACACTTCAGAAAATAAAAGGAGAGGAAGAGAGCCAGAGTGAGGAATGACAGCCAGCAAGACAGCAGGGCAGGAACGACAGTGACACCAAGCGGTGAGAGACCAAGATCAACCAAGTGGGGTTAAAAAAGGACCAAGACGGATAGACGGAGACAGAGATGCAAAGACTGACAAACCAACAGGTATAGACAGATGATCTGAGGTGGAGAGACAAAGGCGGAAAGATCAAGATAGAGAAATAAAGCAAATGTGGCAAAATGTCAAAAATCAAAGAATCTACATGCAGAGTACATGGTTGCTTATTGTACCCATTCATTTAACTTTTCTGAAAGCTTCAAATTTTTAGAATAGGGTGGGGAGTGCTGACATGAAGCTCAAGAAAAAATGAACACACTTGAACTTGGCTCCCTATGAGACTGTAAGTAAGCGAGGATTCTGTCTTACTCATTTCTGACATCCTGGTACCAAGCACAACATTTAACATGTAGGGTGACTAGCAAATACTTACAGGAAGAATAGAGAACCACTTTTATTTAAAGTACAACTAATACATATTGAGCCCTGAACACGTGCTGGGAGGTACAAACAGCTTTTCATCCCTCATCTCATCAGATCCTTGCATCAACCCCGCTGTGGCTGTTACTCTTATTCCACATTAGTAACGGGGGAATGTGGGTACTGGAGGTTAAGCAATTGCCCCAGGCCACAAAGCTACCCAGTGGCCAGGCAGGCTTTCCAGTCGTTTGTCTCCAAAGCCTCCATCTGACCTCAGTGCTATCATGCAGTGAGTTCTCAGAATTTAAAATGTACATAACATTTATCTTGGACTTGTATAAAATGCACGGTCCAGGGCCTTAACAACAGCTCTGGTATAGACTAAGAAATGTCCACCTTTAAGGGGCACCCCAAGATAACTATGATGCCAATGGGACACACACCACATTTCAAGAAATGCTGCTCAAGGACAACACGGAATGACAGAGGGCAGGTTCCAGAAGGCCCACTGGGGTGCACTTTGGTCAAGCAGCCAGTAAATTGTGACTAGTTGTGAACAGAACACGTTTATTTTTAATAAAATATAATCTTCACCACAAAGTGCAAATCACTAAGGACGGATGAGGTCGTTTTACTTCTGTGCCATCATAACGGACAAAAGTAGTGAAATAAAATGGTATCTGAACACCTCAACCCTGAGCGCAAGTGTTTGTGAATATTTTGATTGCTGATCACTTACAAGTTGATATCAAAAACAATATTTGATACTTTCTAAAAGAAATACATTTTGGTAAATATTTTTCTGCAAAAAGCAAGGCTCCCTTCATTTCAGGGTTACCTCTGAGGTTAAAATGGTTATCAGAGATATGTATATCTTCTAACTTCTGAATTAATCTTCCAGAAAAGAATAAACTTGGACCTTGTAAAGAAAGCTACATAGACAAGAGCTTCATAAGTCAAACACATGAACAGAAATTGAATCCAAAGACTTTATAATTGTTAGTTTTAAAAGTCGGCCGGGCGCGGTGGCTCACGCCTATAATCCCAGCACTTTGGGAGGCCGAGGCGGGCGGATCACGAGGTCAGGAGATCGAGACCATCCTGGCTAACACAGTGAAACCCCGTCTCTACTAAAAATATAAAAAAATTACCCGGGCGTGGTGGCTGGCGCCTGTAGTCCCAGCTACTCGGGAGGCCGAGGCAGGAGAATGGTGTGAACCTAGGAGGTGGAGCTTAGAGTGAGCCAAGACCGACCTCCAGCCTGGGCGAAAAGAGCGAGATTCTGCCTCAAAACAAAACAAAACAAAACAAAACAAAACAAAACAAAAAAAAACAAAGTCATGTTACTGGCTTATGCATTATGCACATTCAGTCCTTATAGTAAAAGCAATGCTAAATTAATGCTTAACCTCTAACATACTATAAAATTCAAAATAAATGCTAAAGTCAATACCATACATTTTTCCACCAAATAAATACACACCTTTTCTTCAAAGGTTCTATTAGACTGATAGAACTTCTTGTTGAGAAACATCTTATTTACTGAATGCTAACTCACATCTCCCTTTGTCCCAACACACTGAGACTATAAAAGTGTCCTTTATTCCTTTATACATAATTATAATACTAACTCACTTTGCAAACATTTTAGAATAATTATTCTATTGTAATCAAACCCCTTTTTATCACGTGCTGATCCATCCAGAGTCTATTATGCTATTACCCTCAGGACAAACTGCAAAAAGTTCCAAGATTTCTCTCTAGGAAAACAAACAGCCAATAGCCAAAGACCAAACTGACTAGAATATAGGGCCCTCTGCCTGAATATTTTTAGACCAGAGCAATAAATACTGTGAATCTATTTATATGTTAAAGCCAACCAGTCATTCACTATGTGCAAATGGCTGTTTAATTATTAAACAAGCAATTTCCCTTAAATAGGTTTGTTATAATCTTTGGACTATAAAGACTAAGAATACTGCTTGTTTATTGGCCATGTTACTTTCAAAAAGTAACATCTTAATGAGATTAAAATATACACAAATATCTGTTCACATTCCTTCCTCTGTATTCTCAACTCTCCATGCTACTAAGTATAAACCTCTGGCTGTAACCCTCCTAGTTTTCTGTTTACAAAAAACAAGATCCATAACATCACCCAACAACCAGGGTCCAAGTAAACTTCTTACCCTAATAAATACCTTAAATGTCAAAATCTTTTACTTCTAGACGGGCCAGCTTTCTTATTCTTATTAGCTAATAAGCAGCACATTTTCTGTTTATGTTTATCTGAGAAAGACATCTACGCAGGACAGAAATTTGTAATGTACCCCTCACGCTGCAACTGGAGTTTGCCTGTACAAATCACTAGAACTAAGAGTAGTGTGAAGGACTGAGTAGAGACTTCAAGGAAGATGAAACACAAATGAGTCACTCTGATACAAAAACTCCAACACGATTTCTCTGGGGTTATTTTGGAAGTCAGACTGGCGCCTATCTAGGTGCAGGAGACACTATCACATGTCTGCTGTGCCTGCCCAGAAAGGAGAGTCTTGACTCTTCTATTTTGTTCTTGCTCTCTAGTCACAGAAAGGGATACCTGAGCGAATTAAGCCAGTAAGATGCTCTCCTTGGGAATTCAGAACTGACTAAAACAGTAGTCTCTGACTGGATTAGTCCCTGGAGAGAGTGAAATTACTCAGGCATTGTGCCACAGCCACCCTTCCCATGTGCACTTAGCGGCACACAAAGCCACTCGGATAGAGAGCGAAGCGGGTGCAGAGAGAAGTCCCTGGGTTCCCAGGAGTCTTCCACTTTTGTTCCCTGTTATTTATGAGGCCTGGCTCCATTGTCTAGCTTCTAAATGAGAGGTACCTATCTCCCTACAACAAATTCATTCATTCTTCAATCAAAAGTCTGTTTCTTGAAGCCAAAGAGTCCAAATTAATGTAATAGTTAAACAGGATATTGACCATTCTGATTTTGGATTTCATAAAAACTGCTGAGAAACAAAATATTACTTTGTATTGAAAATTAACCAGTAGTTATTCACTGACCATATGAAAGGAACCTTACTATGATGACAGAAGCAATATACCAAACACAGAGTTTACAGTTTAGGCAGAGATATTAGGAAGAAAGGGAAAATGGAGGCCGGGTGCGGTGGCTCACACCTGTAAAGTAATCCCAGCACTTTGGAAGGCTGATGCGGGCGGATCACGAGGTCAGGAGATCGAGACCATCCTGGCTAACACGGTGAAGCCCTGTCTCCACTAAAAATACAAAAAATTAGTTGGGTGTGGTGGCACGTGCCTGTAATCCCAGCTACTCAGGAGGCTGAGGCAGGAGAATTGCTTGAACCCGGGAGGCAGAGACAGGAGAATCACTTGAACCCGGGAGGCGGAGGTTGCAGTGAGCCGAGATCATGCCACTGCACTCCAGCCTGGGTGACAGAGCAAGACTCCGTCTAAAAATAAATAAATAAATAAACCAAATAAAATTTTTTTAAAAGTAGAAAATGGAAAATAATAATAAATACATAATACTTATTGAGTAGTTACTACATGCCAGGTATTGTTCTAAGTTCTTCAGATGGATTAACTCAATTAATTCCCCCAAATAAGCACCTAATCTATAAAGTAGGAACTAGTATTATCCTATTTTTCAGATGAAAACCCCAAGTCACAGAGAAATTAACCTGCCCAAAGTTACTAAGCGTCTGATTGAGAGCCCACAATTTTAACCACTGTATCTGCCACCTCTCTAAGAAGGAAAGGCAGAGGGAGAAGAAAGCCCAAAGACAGCAAGGCTTCTTCATCCTAGATATCTGAAATTTAGTAGAAATATCAATAATCTAGCAAACCAATGTCTGATTTGTATCAAAAAAATAAAACCTGAGCCAAGAAATGGAGTAGTTCTAAAGGATAATAGCTACTTTCAAACATATTTGCTTAGTATCCATTTATAAAGTTATGAAATAAACTAGAACAGTCTTGTTTCGCTTTTATTTTTATTTTTAGAGGACTAAGAAAACTGGATAAACTCTACGAACTACTATAAATTATAACTGGCAGATGAGAAAGAGCAAGAAGAACTAAGAAGCAGAACTAAGAACTTCAGTAGTACAATTTTATGTAGATTTCATTCCACTAGCTTCACATAACCTAACAGTGTAAAAAGCATCTCTGTATTGCAGCACAGAATAAAAACTGAAGCTCAAAATGCTATACTCCTTCTAAAGGCAGGTAAGGGTTTAATTCAAAACTGAATAAGAAAGAACACCAGTGTTTATTAAAGGTATTACTGATATACACTCTAAAAGTACCAAGTACTATAGAATTGAAAACTTTTCCTCCTTGGTTTCAACAATTTTAACTATTCAGCAATATCATGTCGGTGTTTGGGTTTTTTTTTTTAACATCTCTCATGCCTCTATCTGTAAAACATCTGGTTCCTCCTTTATTTTTTATTTAGTTATGCTTCATCTCTTTAATATGTTACAATTTATCTTTTTACATAAAGTATATGTACAATATATAAATAATAAATTTTTATTTTTCAACTTCTCTTGGAGGCACAATTTTTTTCCCTAAATTGTTGCTGTTTAATTGGCATTCACAGCTAGAATGTTCATGCTTGAAAACTTGCCACAATCCCAACTTTAAACTTTCACCAATTAACAGACACAAAATTGAATATTCAAGCAATGTTTTTACTACTTCTAGGCTGTTTCCTTGCTATCTTTAACCGTATCTTAGCTTTAGCTGGCCTGTACTATCACAGTTGTCCTCTTTCATACAATGCTTCCTTCCACCAACGGAAAAAAGAAACAGAGGAGTAAACTAAGCAATTTTCAGTTAATTTGTGTCTTGATGCTGGAATAGAAAATAAGATTCAGGCCAGGCACGGTGGCTCACGCCTGTAAACCCTTTGGGAGGCCGAGACAGGCAGATCACGAGGTCAGGAGATCGAGACCATCCTGGCTCACACAGTGAAACCCCATCTCTGCTAAAAATACAAAAAAAAAAAAAAAAATTAGACAGGCACAGTGGCGAGTGCCTGTAGTCCCAGCTACTCCGGAGGCTGAGGCAGGAGAACAGCATGAACCCAGGAGGCAGAGCTTGCAGTGAGCCGAGATCGCACACACTCCAGCCTGGGTGACAAAGCAAGACTCCATCTCAAAAAAGAAAAAGAAAAGATTCAAAAGCAAGCATTGTTCTCACTTAGGATCCCATTAGATATTAATATTTTCAATTCATATCACCATATCTTATCAGAATTTTTTTCCTTAGATGAAAGATCCTGGTTGGTCTGGTTTTGGTATCAACCAAAACAAGTTATTCAGGTCCACAGTTCATTTAAATGAACACCTGGAATATTAACTTTTATAGACGCAAAACAGAGAACCTAAAGTGCTTTATAATTTCTTTAATCTATTCACAACCACTAATGATTAGGTAGACAGTAAAGTCATTCTTAATTTGAAAACTGTTTTTTTAAAAAGCACTTACATATCATATCATGGTAAAAATAAAATGGTGATTGATACATATTAAAATTAATACATAATTGAGCATTATATCTGACCTAGAAATTTAAAAACTATTTCCTTGACAAAAAAGAAAGTGGTGAAATTTAAATAGTAACAAGAAACTTTTACACTTACCAGCTTCTCAATTTCTGATTCAAGATTCTGTATACAGTCAAGTTTTCTCTTGCGACAGCGCTGTGCAGCAATTCTGTTTTTACTTCTTCTTCGAATATCATGGATACAATCCAGTTGTTCTGGAGTAAGCTTGTGCATTTTCAACAAGGACTGAAAATCATTTCGAGACAGTGAAATTATCCGTTGTGCATTGAATGGCAGTTTTACCTAGAATATGAAATAAATATTACTAATTATTGCTGTATTTTATAATTATATTCAAACCTAGGAAGATCAAAGTACACATCTAGGTTTTTCAGAGAACTTATTTTACATTAAAGAAAACATAGGCCTCTATTCCCAATTTCTATACAATCCATTATAATAAAAACTGATAATCTAATTTATATTTATGGTCTATGTCAAAAGACAAATACATTAAGCAGTTTTTTCTCAGCAAATCAAATATATTAACACAAATACTGACCTATGTAATTGTCAGTATAACTGACAGACAATTTATTTTACTATTGCATGTTAATACACAGACATTTTTACTCAACCCAAAAATAAAATCTATTTTATTTTTTGAATGAAATGACTATGCAGCATTGGTTTGATATTAGTATAATTATGCTAGTAATTTCTACAGCATTTCAGAAAATTTATTTTTCTATCAAGAAAATGTTAGCCTCACATAAATCACTCTAAAAGATACACATTTCACTTGCCAATATAAAAAAAGTTAGAAAAGTCTTATGAATATGTTAAAGTCATTTCGACATACTTAAATTTGGAAAAAGAAAAAAACTTTTAAAACAAAATTATGTGGGTTTAATTATCAAAAATGTAAATGAAACACAGGTCAATCGGGCAACCTACTTACCTTTTAAACTTAATTAGTTACACAAAATGTTTTAAATTAAAAAAAAAATTTTTTAATATTCTTTTTGTAGTAATTCCAAATGCTACATTTATAATGTCATAAAAATCTATATATAACCCATGCATACATACTACTTCTTAATCACCAATCCATCTCCTTCCAAAGCCAAGATTATTTTTAAAAAAGAAAGCCTCTTTCAAAGCCATGCCTGTAATTCCAACAGCTACGAAACCAAAGAAAATGCCAAAGAATGGGATGTAGAGAAACTGGAATCCTTGTACACCTGTGGGAAAACAGTGCAGCTGCCATGGAAAATGGTATGGAGGTTCTTCAAACCATTAAAAATCATACCACTGTATGTCCCAGCAACCTCACTCCTGGGTACTTATCCAAAAGAATTGCAATCAGCATCTCAAAGGGATATCTGCACTGATCTATACATATTTTTTTGGGAACAGGGTCTCTGTCATGCAGGAGTACGGTGGCGCAATCATGGCTTACTGCAGCCTCAACCTCCTAGGCTCAAGCGATCCTCTCACCTCAGCTTCCTAAGTAACTGGGACTACTGGCACATGCCACCATGCCTGGCTAATTTTTGTATTTTTTGTAGAGATGGGGTTTTACCATGTTGCTCAAGCTGATCTCAAACTCCTGGGCTCAGACAATCTACCCACCTCAGCCTCCCAAGGTGTTGAAATTACAGGTACGAGCCACTATGCCCAGTCTGCACTCCCCGCCATATTCGTTACCACATTATTCACAATAGCCATGATATGGAAACAACCTAAATGTCCATGGATGGATGAATGGATAAAGAAAATGTGGTATATATACACAAAGGAATACCATTCAGCCTGATAAAAAGAAGGAAATCCTGCCATTTGCTACAATATGGAGATCTTGGAAGGCATCATGCTAAGTGAAATAAGCCAGACAGAGAGGAGAGTAAATCCAACATTATTTCACTTATATGAAGTAGACAGAACAGTCAAACTCACAGAAACGGAGAGTAGTACGGTGGTTGCCAGGGGCTAGGGAGAGGAAGAAAATGGGGAATTGCAATTGGATGGGTTAAGTTTCAGTTATAAAAGAATAAGTTATAGAGATCTGCTATACAAAATTGTGCTTATACTTAACAATACTGTATCGTGCACTTAAAAATTTGTTATAAGGGTAGATCCCATGTTAAGTATTCTTACAATAAACAAATAAAGCCCAAGCAAGAAAGGGGAAAAAATGCAATGGATAAAATAGAAAAATAATTTTTAAAAAGAATGTAAATTGTGATTATAAAGAGAAAAGTCAACTACTGAAAGGCAAACAAAATCATAAAATATAAAAACAAAAAAAAGAAAAAATATTTTAAATAATATATTTTTGGAAGGAACTAACAGGCCCTTATTATTACTGGACTTATAAGTAATATTTTACAGAAAGGAGCTATCAAATACAAACAGAATATACAAATCAAGCTTGCTTTGATTAATATGATACCAGCTACACGTAACTCATGCTAAATTAAGTCATTTCATGGATAGTTGAAATGGCCAAAGGAAAATTTAAAAATTAATGACCATGAAAAACTAGATCCAATAAACTTTACTCCACTAGAAGCCACATTCCTACAACTAATCACTGTTAAACCATTGCTCAGGGACATGTCCCCAGGTCTAGAGGTTCTTGCTGGCAATGAGCAAGACTGAATATGTGCTGCATTTTTCCGGGAGTTATCATATAATGAGCATAGAATCATTATTCTTTTTTGTCTTGCAGCATGGCATTTGATTTAAACAATTAAATGGCCGATGTGTGAACACAGCCAACGTGTGAACCAACTTTATGGTTAATATACCTACTGGAAATAAATGAACACAGAAGTCCTTCAAACTTCATCTCTCTCTTTTGGTATTTATCACACAGTGTTTTTTAAATTTTTTTTGAGACAGTCTTGGTCTGGCTCCTAGGCTGGAGTGCAGTGGCACAAACCCGGCTCACTGCAACCTCCGCCTCCCACATTCGAGCGCTTCTCCTGCCTCAGCCTCTCGAGTAGCTGGGATTACAGGCACCCACCACCATGCCCAGCTAATTTTTGTAGAGCCAGGGTTTCGCCATGTTGGCCAGGCTGATCTCAAACTTCTGACTTCAGGTGATCCACCACACCTCGGCTTCTCAAAGTGCTGGAATTACAGTTGTGGGCCACTGCGCCCAGCCCTATCACACAGTCTTACAATTAACTTTGTATGAGTTTCCTCCCCACTCCCTGAACCTAATCATATCCCTAATGAAGCAAAGGGAGCTGATCCAGAGTAAATCCCAATTAATGGTTATTAAAACAATGAATTAAGAACATACTCCTGCTCACCTCACATTCTTGTTCTCTGGCTGAACAGGATTCACTGTCTCCTTCGGTGTCCGTCTCAGAGTCATCTCCCAAGCTAATGACACAAGCATATGGGCAAGGTTCTTGCTGGGGTTCTGAAACATAATCATCGTTTCCAATTTCCAAATTGCTTGAACAGCCTTCAGTACTCAGAGTACTTATAAAAGGGCAGTTGACAGAACTTAATGTTGTAAAAGTCCTTTGACCTGGTTCTGGGCTCTCACTAATCCTGATACCTAACCAGGGACACTCAGACCGTTTCTGTGAGATCTGTTCTGGGCCATCTTTGGCCACAGCAGGTGATAACTGCATTTGGCAAGGAGTGTCCGTGCTGCAAATGTCACTCCAGAAGCCTTTTGCTAGGTGTTCTGCCACTTCTCGCTCCACACTACTCCTATCACTAGATGCAAGACTACTATCTTCCCTGGTGCCCAAGTCGGATTTCAAAGGTAAATCCTGACTTTCGCCAAATGTTTTTTCTTGGACGTCTGTACCTGACAAAGGCTTTTCTGTTAACACTGTTGTGTTTTGCATACCAGCAAAATTCAAGTCACCATATTGGTCATACGTGTGTAAAAGAGACAAAGAATAAAGTCCATGAGGGTCTATGGAAGAATTGTGGGGGAAAGGAGTCACTTCTGATTTTTCAATTGGGCACTGAGAAGCAGGATCTTTCTTCGTTTCTTCAGGTTCCATTGCTAATTTACTTTCCTCACATTTTAACATCACCTGCAAATCCCTACACTCCGGGACTCCTCCCAGGCATTCATTTTCAGACGTTTCATTTGGCTGAACAGAAGCATGAATGTCTTTGACACTAGATTCCCCAGTACGGACTCTGTCAGTTCCAAATGCTTTTTGGAATTTTCTGTATTTGGGGCATAAAGAAGGCAAGGCCAGAGCAGCATCCTTCTCTAAGCACATGGACTCATATGTCTGACTGGCACTGTCTTGTAGAGGAGGTGAGGCTTTTGCATTTCCTTGATACCTGCGGAGTTTACACTGAGGAGTCTGAACATTTTTATTTTCCAGAAATTCCTCCACTTCATCAGTTTCTGGATCCCTCTGGTCCAAAAGTGAAAGTTTAAGGTCTGTTTTCTGACAGTGTGATGAAAAGTATTTTTTTCTTGGGCATTCTTGCTGGTCTGCAGTGGAGTCCAAAAACTTAAATTTCAGAAACTGAAAGCAGGATTCCTCAATATTGTGTACACTTAAAAACTCCACACATTTGCACACTTCATCCACATTCTCTTTACTTAAAATCAGTTTAGCAGTGTAGGCAAACTGAATTAAAGGTTCAAATCCTTTAACTGTCACCTGTTGATACACAAAATAAAAACAAACATCATTTGAAAGCTGTCTAGTACATAAAAACAAAATAAGTGGAAGAGGAATAGAGAGATATTTAACTTATTTGTCATAATTATAAAATATGTACTTTAATTTGAAGAAAAAATATTCTTCTAAGAAGTGTAAAAGAAAAAGATCCTGGAAAAGCATGCTTTTCACAGGGACCACACACTATAGTGTCCTCTCTTAATTGCACATGAATTATGGTTTACTCACATAAGTTAAAGACATAAGACATTACCACAATTTTCCCATGATAATGAAAAAAAAATCATCTATGAATTAGAGCAGGATGAACACTACCTGCCACACATACATAGTGAGTCTACTGCTAGCCCAGCTCCACACGGCCACTGTATTCCAAACAACTCCAACTACTACAAGCTACAAAAGCAGAATTTTTAAGGATATAAAACAGTATCTGTAAAGCAGTTACAAAGTCTTGATCCATGGTAAATGCATACTAACTGGTAACTATTAACTTCACTGTCAAAAATTCCTAACAGTAAAAGTTTTAAATATTCAGATTTTTAAAAGTGATCTAAGAGAAGTTATAAAAATCATGCCTCAGTACTGTTTCAGCAAAAATTAATGCACTCAAAGTAACAAAACTTTTAAGTAGAAACTTGCACATTTACATTAAACCTGCCTCTTAAAATGAGAGGCAAATGGAACCAGCTCTAGTACACAGAAAGCCTCATCCTGGGTTAAAAGTACAAAATTAATTTGAAACCACTGAGTTCTTATAAGAGTGGTCAAGATAATATTAATATTTGTGATTTTTTTTTTTTTTTTTTAAGACGGAGTCTCGCTCTGTCGCCCAGGCTGGAGTGCAGTGGCGCGATCTCAGCTCACTGCAAGCTCCGCCTCTCGGGTTCACACCATTCTCATGCCTCAGCCTCCCGAGTAGCTAGGACTACAGGCTCCTGCCACCATGCCCAGCTAATTTTTCTGTATTTTTAGTAGAGACGGGGTTTCACCGTGTTAGCCAGGATGGTCTCGATCTCCTGACCTCGTGATCCACTCGCCTCGGCCTCCCAAAGTGCTGGGATTACAGGCATGAGCCACTGCGCCCAGCCGTGATCTTCTTAAAAACCTAAACATGCTAAACCATGTTTAGGCTTTTTAAAGGCTCCAATAAAAAGCAATGATAGCATCAAATGCTAATGAGAATGCAGATAAACGAAATCACTCACATACTGCTAGTGGGAATGTAAAATGGTACAGACACTTTGAAAAAAACTTTCTTATAAAACTAAACATGCGACTACCATATGACCCAGCAACTGCACTCCTGGTCTTTTATCCCAGAGAAATGAAAACTTATGTTCACACAAAAACCAGTATACAAATGTTTACAGCAATTTTATTTGTGATAGCCAAAAACCAGAATTAGCATGATTTCCTTCAATAGTTAAAAAGCTACACACACACACACACACACACACACACACACGGTACATCCATACTACAGAATATTACTCAGCAATAAAAAGGAATAAATTGCTGATACACACAAGCTGGATAATCTCAGCTAAGTCAAACAACATCAATCCTAAGAGGTAATATACTGCATAATTCCATTTATATAACATTTTTAGAATGACAAAACTTTAGAAAAAGAAGAAAGATTAGTGGTTGCCATGGATTAGGGACAGAGGAAGGGGGCAAGGGGATGAGGGCATGGAGTGTAGGCAGGAGATGCCTGTGGTTATAAAAGGACAACACAAGGGATCTTTATGTGTTGGCAAGTTCAGTATCTTTTCTTTTTTTTTTTTTTTTGAGGCAGAATCTCCGTCACCCAGGCTAGAGTGCAGCCGCACTATCTTGGCTCACTGCAAGTGATTCTCCTGCCTCAGTCTCCCGAGTAGCTGGGATTACAGGTGCCCACCACCACGCCGGGCTAATTTTTGTATTTTTAGTAGAGATGTGGTTTCACCATGTTGGCCAGGCTGGTCTCGAACTCCTGACCTAAGGTGATCTGCCTGCCTCGCCCTCCCAAAGTGCTGGGATTACAGGCGTGAGCCACTGCGCCCGGCTGAGTATCTTAACTATGGTGGTGGATACACAAACCTCCACAGGGGATAAAATTATATAGAACTTAATCCGCAAACACACATGCTAGTACAAGCAAAACTGTGGCAATCTTAACACTATGGGAGACTGTATCAATATCCTGGTTGTAATACTATACTACAATTTTGCAAAATGTTATCAATGGGGGACACTGGACAAAGTGAAAAGGAACTCTGCATTGTTTCTTACATCTGTACATGAAAACATCAATGTGATAGGTAATATTAAATGTCAGCTTGATTGGATTGAAGGTTGTAAAGTCTTGTTTCTGGGTGTGTCAGTGAGAGTGTTGCTAGAGAAGACTAACATTTGAGTCAGTGGACTGGGAGAGGAAGACCCACCCTCAATATGGGTGGTCACCATCCACTTGGCTGCCAGTGAAGCTGGAACAAAACAGGAGGAAGAAAGTGGGATAGGTGACTTGCTGAGTCTTCTGGATTTCATCTTTCTCCCCTGCTGGATGCCTTCTGCCCTTGACATCAGATGCCAGGTTCTTTGGCCTTTGGACTCTTAGACTTACACCAGTGGTTTGCCGAGGGCTCTTGGGCCTTTGACTACAGACTGAAGGCTCTACAGTGTTGGCTTCCCTACTTTTGAGGCTTTTGGACTCGGACTGGGCCACTACTAGCTTCCTTCCTCCTCAGCTTGCAGGTGGCCTATCATGGGCCTTCACCTTGTGAACATGTGAGCCAATTCTCCTTAATAAACGCCCCTTCATATATACATATATCCTATTAGTTCTGTCCCTCTGGAGAACCCTAATACACTCAATAAAAATTTCAATTAAAATTTTTAAATAAGTTAAAATAATCTAAAAAGGTCTTTAGGACAGTGAGTTATAAGGTATTTTGACACTGTCACTATAATGAAACACTGCAAATATTTGAAAACTTACAATTTACACATTAAATTATAAAGAATGAATGAATGCATACACACATGCATGTATGCACATACCTTTCCTCCTAAATCCATGAATCAAACTTTGCTTTACTTGGAAAGTCTCATTCAATAATTTGAAAATATGAACCATAGTTAATACATCTCCATTATAAAATGTGTTGTTCTTTTTTTAAAACAATGGCTAGTTCATAGGTTGGCCTTTTTTACCATTTTCTTGATATTGCACCATTGACTCTGACCTCTGCTACAAAACTAACAGACAACCTGTTCCCAAAACTGTAGCTGCAATTTCACAGAAGTAGGCATGGACGGCAACAAGCTAAACTGTAGACTTAGTTTACAGTTTATCCAACTGTATCCACCTGGGAATATCCCACATAGACCTGTCATACACAGAATTTCTACATTCTTTCTCCGTATTCCTCCTAACTTCTATTTGTGTCCCAATGCCACAGCCTTGATACTCTGCTAGTAGCAGTTACTAACTAAAGCAAGAGATGCTGCTAAGAGTCAGCACAGCCAGCACATCCCCACCCAAAAGAGAGTTCCTCTTAAAGGCAGGACATTAACAAGGACCCAAATATTTGTTAGCCTGAGCTCCATAACAGACCAGAGAAAAAGATATATGTAAAAATAAGGCTCTATAAAAATGACACAACACTGTTTACTTTTTCTAATCAATACATAAAGACAAAATCAAGAAAGAAGGGGAGACAGTACACTTATGGAGTGTCTCCTTTTCATAGGAGATGTCTTGGGAAAACGGACGTTTTATAGAACCCTAAACCTAGTGATATGGTTTGGCTGTGTCCCCATCCAAATCTTATCTTGAATTGTAGCTCCCATAATTCCCACGTCATGGGAGGGACCCAATGGGAGGTCACTGAATCATGGGGGCGGGTCTTTCCCGTGCTATTCTCGTGATAGTGAATAAGTCTCAAGAGATGTGATGGTTTTATAAGGGGAGCTTCGCTGCACAAGTTCTCTCTTGCCCACCACCATGTAAGTCCCTTTGCTTTTCCTTCGTCTTCCACCATGATTGTGAGGTCTCCCCAGCCATGTGCAACTGTGAGCCAATTAAACTTCTTTCCTTTAAAAATTACCCATTTTCAGGTATGTCTTTATTAGCGCCATGAGAACAGACTAACACACCTAGCTACAATTGCTGATCACCAGAAAGGGCCCCTAGAAGAGAATGTCACACAGCATGGACTCTCAAAACCATGACTTTTCCAATTGCCTATAATCCACTGGGCGTGTCCTGATTTGGTCATTTCATCAAAAACAACATAACAGTGGGTGTTATGTTATATCCAACTGCTCAATAATGTTAACTAACATTCAAAATTAATGATTTTACATGAAAAAAAAAGGGTTGCTGCAGAACCCAGGAAATGCTCCAAAGCCACCTGACAAGGAGACTGTGCTTTATTTTTAACATTATGAACCATAAAAAACTTAAGTAAAAGTAAATTAAAATTGCCAAATACATGGATCTCTCACCTCTTCTGGAAGAGTAATGTTCAGCTCTCCATCAGCCTGGCCTACGATTCTCGAGTGGAAGTAACTGCTGCATGCCGCCAGCACAGACCGGTGAGCGCGGAACCGCTGACCCTCCACAAAGATGGTGACATCGCACAGCACATCCTTCTTCCGCTGGTCATTAAGGCTGAGTAAAACATTGGTGCTATGCACAGAAGATTCATAGGCAAAAACCGAGTTCTCACTCAGAGACATTCTGCATAACAAATGTTGTCGGGAAGTTCAGTGGAAAGCATGCTTCTAATTGTCATCAACCTGCAAACACACATGCAAGATTTCACTTAAATAACATCTTGTTAAAAAACGACAGTGTCAAATATAGGCTAAGATACATACTCATTAAAACAAAAATGAAAATAAAAAACCTCCAGAGGAACAACCTAGAGGCATTTATTCAATATACTTCATTTAAAATAGGTTCTTGATAGCAGTTTTTCTAACTAATTTTACGGAAAAGATTCTTGGGGTGAGGGAAGGATGAACTTTTTGAACCAAGGATTTCACGGCTCTCTGAAAGACAGACATTACACACTGAGAAACTACCTACTCTGAGCAAACAGATGAGAGCAGGGAATTTCTGGTGGCATCCCAATCCTATTGTTTTGAGACAGTTGAGAGAGAGAGAGGGCAGGAAAGACAGCTGGAGAGGTAAGAAGGAAGGTCCCCAGAGGTCACACCTTGGGATGAGACTGATAGTAAAACAGGCATGTGTTGTTCCACATTCTCCACGCCCCATTCCTCAACATCTGATAGATGGCGAGTGAATTTAGTGTTTTATAAGAAGGGACACTGTTCTACAAAAGGTAAAGTTCCTCCAACACAAAGAAGAAAATGACTGAAATGTGTCAAGCCAGATCTTGGTAGTAAGTCTTTTTATACAGTAAGATTTACTTCACACTACAAATACAGGCAAGTAAAACTACCTCATTAATAACATGCAGAAACTAGGTTTTCTCAAAATGCTAAGAAAAAGTTATAATTTTATATTTTTTAAAATACATACTAACATATAATAGCCTCCAAATATTTTTTGATCACATACACACTACTGGCAAAAACAAGAGTACCCCCAATACGTGTATGCTTATCTGTATTTTTCAGACATGTGCTACTATTCTGATATATATGTTCTGAGAAACCCAGAAGTTCAAAGTAATAGGTTAAAAGAGAAGTTCTAATATTTTCTTCCAGCACCCTACGGCCAGAAGGGATGATACTGTGAGGAGCTTATTGGCCTTTATCTGTGTGACGCCTCACGGTATCACCCCTGCGTCATTCATTTCTGTTCTCCTGACACATGAGAAACCTTCAAATGGTCAGTGAATGAGTAAATGGTACTGCTTTCAGATTTGCTACACACTCTAAACAAAAATGAAAGGAGAAATAAGGACTACTGAAGTTCAGTCCCAAGGTTAAGGATCACAACTTATTTACTGATTCAGCATACTACACGAAATCACTGGTAACTTCAAAATTAAACACTAGAACTAACTCCAGTTTTGGCCCATACAAGAATATAAATTTATTTTTAGCAATTAGTCTTAATACTTCAGTTATCAACACAAGAAATTAGTGTTAAGAATAATAGGGAAAACCATCCATCAAAGAAGTTATATATCTTTGTGGGTGGCACCATACACAGACCACTGCCCTCTTCTTTCTTCAAGACTATACCCTGCCCAGAGCACACTGCCCTCCCAACCAAGCCGGACTCCATGGCTGACCGCCTGCCCTACTATGTCCCTGTACCCACACTCCCAGCCTCCTTATTCTTTCCTGGTATCTAGGATGCACACCCTTCAAAATTATACTAATCTTACTTTTGTAGCTCATCATTCTTTTGAACACAGCACTGCCAGAAAACACTGTAGAAACACGCAGACTGGTGTCATTATAAATTTACAATGTGCAGTCGCAGGCTCTTGGTACTGTTCACCAGTTTTCTGGTATGTCCCTGTCTCCTGTTCTCTATAATAGCTTTCTACCTTGCCACTTTTCTCCTCCTGATATCAGCATCTCTCCTAGCAAATCACCATGACTGGGACCCAACCTCAGAAAAAGCAGTCCTCCTACCACCTCCATCAGGTTCCCTCTTCTGTTGAAAACAATCTGTAATGTATTCTCTTAATCCCATGCCATCCCTGCTTCTCTGGGATCCAATACCTTCTCTTAACACCCTGTCTCATATATATCCAACCTCTCCCTCTATGCTGGCTCCTTCCCATAGTGTTTGTTAATGAACACGTTTAAGTCTCTCCAGAGACTATCCTAAAGATGTTAGCTATCAATGGCAAGATTATTAAGCTCTAATTCTTCACCAGGCACTGAGCTAAGTGCTAGATAGAGTTTCTCTCATTTATGCCTCAAAACAGCCCTGTGATGCTCTCCTATCATCCCAGTTTTACAGATGTGGAAACCAAGGCTCAGTAAGAAGTATCTTGGCCAACATCAAAAGACCAATAAGACAAAGATGGGGAATTGCCACCAGACATTTTTTTAACTACTCCATCATTCTGTCTCCACTTACTACTAGCTGAACGCACAGTATGGAGATTCACTGCAGCAATGTGGGGAGCTGGATATTACTAAAAGGTTATGCTTGAGAACTCAGAAATGGACCACAGAGAGAGCAAGAAAAAAAAAATTGAACCTGAGCTTCAGAAAGAGAATGACTCTGGGCCTTAGACACTGAAATCTAAAGGTTCTTTGGATCTCAAGGTGACTCCACACAAATAATTCCTACACCTTCACCCTAGAGCTGCTAGTAGCCCAACTACATACATCTGTGGCCCATCGCTTCTCATCCTACCACCAGCTGGCTGACTATTCACCTCAAATTCCAGAGAATTAATTATTGACTCAACATCTGTTTAGGCAGTTTTCAGTAACACATCATCTCATGGGTTGAGAGCTAGCTTACAGATTTGCTGCCCCTGGGCGAGATGCCAACCCCAAGTCCTATCAGCTGCAGCTGAGAGAAACTAGAAATTCAGGTAGTAAAACAGCCATCCATGAGGACTCCTCTAAGAAGGATCAGTCTCCCTTAAAGTGGATTGAGCACAGCATGCACCATGACTGATGCTGTTCACCCAAGAAATCTGGGACTCATTCCTCATTCCTTCCTCAGCTGGGCACCTCTATCCAATCTCTTACTAAGTCCTGCTGCCTCTGCCTCTTAACACTGGGGTCCACCTCTCTCCATCTGCATCAGCACAATTCTAATCCAAGCCATCATTAGCTCCTGCCTGGAAAAATGCTGTTTAACCTTCTGTAACAGCTCACAAGCTCACAAATGTACAAGTTTAGTTACATAAAATAAAAATAAACTTTCACATATCAATATTTATGCTTATTACATGCAAGTAGTCTGATACTTTCTACTCCATTCAATTTTTTTTTTAAATCCCAGTTGTGATCCACTCAATTTCAAGACCCACTAATGGCCCATCACCTACACAATGAAAAATACAGGCCCAGTGGCAACCACCACAGGATTTAGAGTCTCAGAATTTACAATCTTACACTGTCTGGGTTCAGATCCCAGCTCTGCCACTACTAGCTATATGACCTTGGCCAAGTTGCTTAACCTCACTGTCTCGGCAAAGAAAACACCACCTCACTCAGATGTTCTGAAGTTTATATGAGATGGTGAGGGAAAAGGGTTCACAGCACAGTGCTTGGTCTACAGCAACAAATAATATTAGCTGTTATTAGTGGTGATAATATTAACAAAAGCCTTATACCCCTAAAGCCCCTCTTGACCCCCTCCAATGTATTCTCTTCATAACAAAAACCCTATGTCATCTTCCAAATAAATGGCTTATGATCACTTCAAAATCCTTAACATGTCCTCAAGTCCTATGTAGTTGGGTTTTCCATCCACTAATCCAGACTTATCTCAAGCCATTGCCCCCCTCTCTTGCTATTCTCTAGCCTCACTGTCTCTTCCTTCCTGCTCCATAGGCCCAAGCTCCTACTGATTTCAGGGCCTCCACATACACTGTGGCCACTATCTGGACTTCTACTCTTCAGCCAGCTAACGGCTCACCTTTTAGTTCTCTGTTTAAATGTCACAACTTTGTCTGATCTGTTCCCTGCCATAACCCAAGCATACCTGTTGGACCTGGTCCAACACAGGTACATGCTGCTGAATGAGTAATTTCTTATTTTTAATACAGAAACAAAACAGAGATCATCTAGATCAGCAGTCTCCAACTTTTTGGCACCAGGGATGGGTTTCATGGAAGACAAATTTTCCCCAGATGGGCGGGCGCAATGGTTTTAGGATGAAACTGTTTCAGACCATCAGGCATTAGACTCTCACAAGGACTGCGCAACCTATATCCCTCGCATGCCCAGTTCACCGTGGGGTTCACACTCCTATGAGAACCTAATGCTACTGCTGATCTGACAGGAGGTGGAGCTCAAGCAGTAATGCTCACTGGGCAGCCACTCACCTCCTGCTGTGCAACCCAGAGGTTGGAGACCCCAATCTAGATCTTCTTCCAAACACAGCCCAGTCACCTATTCCAACATATGTGGAACAATGCCACTGAGCTAAGCATTCAGAGAAAATTTCTTAGACAGCTTTTCCAGAGACTTGAGGGACAAAAAAAGAGGCCAGCTCATCCCTCTGGAAGTCAAAGACATAACTGCAACAACAGGCCAAAAAAGAGCAAGGATTGGCAACTATAAACATGGCCAATATAGATGACCTACAGTAATGAAAACACCTTGCCCTTTGCTTTCATTAGCATGAGGCACTACAGAAGTGTTCTGAAAATCATTTCTCCTAATCCTGGAAACCATCTAAGTGGTCAGCAATCCATTTTTACCCAATAACTATGTAACAACTACATCAGACAAGAACGGCACCTTCATGTCCTCTAACATCCATCATGCACCTTCTAACATTTCTCACACCTAAAAACACTCCAGCCTTCCAGAATCTAAAATTTTATTAACTTAATACTAAATTTAGACTCCTGTGTTATGCCTGCATTTTTCTATATTCTTAGAAATAATACTATTGTTATCATTCAAAATAACAGTTTGCTGACCTTAGGAAATTGCCAATTCATTCACTAGTGCTGATAAAGGATGAATAAGCATTTTAAAGCTTCCTACACCTCAATTTGGAAATAACTTCTGCTCTCTGCTGAATGCACATAATTTAAGTTTTGATACAGTTACTACTTGACATTTTTGCTTTCAAAATCATACAGAAAACAAGATGCTGTGGCTTTATCAAATTATATAATTTTAAAGATAATTTATTTAAAGGAAAAAAACTTTTAAAAACCTAAGGTGAACATGTGATCATGGAATCAGGTCTACAATATTTCATGTAACAGAAAGTCAGAAGATAACTTTGTATAAAGTTCCATGTGTGCAAAAGAGCTAGAATTTTATCTACCTCAAGTCTCAATGGACTATGTTGTGTTTTAATTCTCAATGTAGAAGCGTACAATAAATAACACCTCAAATTTATTTTTTTTTAAAGGCTACCATACATTTTTTTATCTTCATTGAACAATGACAAATGTTCTTCCTAGAAGTGTTAGCTGTGCCACATGATGCACTAAGTGCCATGAAAACAACCAATAAAAGACTGTCCCTTCAAGAACATAACCTAGATATGTTCAAAATGAGAATGATGCCTAAAGATAAAAAAGACAATAATGATCATTATAATCAATTTACACAGGAATGTGGACATCTGGAAAGGTATTTATTTGAAGTAAGTCTTCAAACAAAAACTACTTTCCTGGTCAATTTTCATTTAACCATAATATTCAATTAATGAGAACAATTATTTCACAAATAGTTCTGTTAGTCAAGGGTATGTGTGTGTGTGGTTGGCCACAACTGGTGGCCAGTGGACATCAGGAACGGTGCATATGGACAAGTGTCAGCCTTTTTATAAAAGCAGTGCCCTGATCTGCAGCCCACTCCATTCCTCAAAACCTGCCTTCTCGCATTTCTAGTGGCTATTTGGAATTTCCACCTTTGCCTCCTCACTGTTTCTGCCTAACGTCACCTTCATCAACCTGTCAATTACTTTCACCTCACTCAATTTCAGGGCAGGGTCTTCAATGGCTCAGAAGACAGGCAAATTCCTCTTACTATGACATCTTTCTTAGCTCCCTAAGCTAAGAAAGCTAAGCTCCCTAAGCCCAAGCTTCAAAATCCCCTAAGCCAGTCAGTTCCTGTTACAATACACCTAAGATACCCAAAGTTTGAGTGTTCTTCTGAAATTAGGTGAACCTTATATTCAATTTTTCAAGTGGATGGCAAAGATCCAACAGTATCCTGTGTCTATACCCTTAACTCTCCTTTAAGGGTCTTTATTTTAAAAATGATTTTAAATTTAAGGTGGAGATTCCCATAAGAAAAATTCTAAAGACATGGCTTTTCAACATTCTGTAATTCTGAAAAAAACTTAACATCAAAAAGTCTGTGGAAACGTAATTCAAGATGGTAATTTAAGACAACATTCTTCCCAAGGTCCTAAGACCCGACTCACCTGCCAGGAGAGCCTGGAAGAGTAACTCCATGACCAAGTTGTTATTTTCTTTAACCATTTACAGGCTTAAATATCATAACTGTTTAAACATCTGTATTTGATAATCACATTTTCTAAAGTTATTTCTCTCAGCCTTAAGAAAAGCCTTAAGTATTATTGGATAAGGTACACCGACAAATATATTTGGAAAAGGCTGAATGAAAATGGAAAACAAAAAAAAGTTTGAACTAAGGTAAGTAGCAGAGGAGCTTACAGCAACACCAAAAATGATGACATTGTTAGAGGAGTAAATAACCTGGTAATTTACATTAGAACTGTTATATAACTAAAGATGCCACCGCTTTTTTTTAAAATGGGGTGGGAGGGAATCACTACAATTTTTGCAGCTCATGATTATTACGACATCATGTGAAGTCCCATACAGGCAAGATTTTTCATTTACTTTTCCTAATATTAAAAACTATATGGTTAAGTCATGGACCTTTTGTTATAGTTGCTGGATCTAAATCCATATTTGAAATTATGAAACTAAGGTTAAGCTTAGAGGAGAAGAGTCTGAACTGTTAGAGAAGTTTGATAAAGTTATAGAATCCTCAGAGGTCAAAACTAAATGGTGTTTTACTTCCCAAACGAACAAATCCAACTTTGATAATTCCAGGTCATAAGCTTAGAAGAGCTTGGAAGTAAATACAGGAACAAAGATGAGAAGGAACACAGGAAATCCAAGCTCCAGAACCAAAACAAGACTAACAGATTCCACTGTTATACCTTCTTACTACAAAGAGTTTAAGAAACAATGAAGTCTTTTATTTGCTTAACATATTTGGCTGCTACTTGATTCTGAATAGGATTGTTATCTGTTATGAAAATATGAACTAGTAACTAGAATTGATCCACATCAATAAAGCTTATTTACTGAATATATATTTTCTGTCATGCATTTGTCAGTCACTATTTGTTAAGCAACTTTGAGGTATGATTTGTATAGAATAAACCATATCTATTAAAAGCATACAATACAATGACCTTTAACAACTGTATATGTGCATAAAACCACCACCACCACCCCAACCAAGACAAAATTTCCATCAGTCCTCAAAATTTCACATGCCCCTTCCTCCAAGGGCACTGACATGTAACCTTCCCTGTGCCTGATTCCAGGTAACCAATAATTTGCTTTATGTCACTATGGATTAATGTGCATTTTCTTTTTATACAAATAGAATCACATATTATGTACTCTTACTTCGGGTTTCTTTCACTTCATGTTTCTGAGGTTCATTCATGTTGTTGTATACATCAAATGTTCTTTTGTATTACAGAATAACACTCCATTACATGGATATGCCACAATTTGTTTATCCATTTGACTCTGATGGACTACTATAATAAAGATGTACCCTTGCATTGTTCTCAATTTGGGATTATTGTAATAAAGCTTTGATGAACATTGCATGGACATATATTTCGTGTATCATTTTTCTTGGGTAAACACCTAGGAGTAGAAGAGCTGAGTCATATTATAGGCACATGCCTAACTTTTTAAAAATTGCTGAATAGTTTTCCAAAGTGACTGTATCATTTTATCTTGCTACCAGCAATGTATGACAATTCCAATGTATGGCAATTAACGAGAATGCTCTACGTAAGACGTGCCCATCCCTTTGAATGTGAGGATTTTTTTGCTTCATCTGCGGTGGTAGATAGCATGAAAATCATGCATGGACCTTTTTTTTTCCCTAGCTTGTCAGCTGTCGTTAGTGTTAGTGTATTTTATTTGTGGCCCAAGACAATTCTTCCAATGCAGCCCAAGGAAGCCAAAAGGTGGGAGAGCCGTGCTTTACATTCTCCTTAACCCTTGGTACTGTCATCTTTTTAATCCTGCCTATCCTGATATGTATGGTGGTATCTCACTGTGGTTTTACTTTACATTTCTTGATAAGTAATGGATGTTGAGCCTCTTTACATGTGCTTGCCATTTGTATATCTTCTTTTGTGAAATGTCTAATTCTTCTGGGCTTTTTAATTCTTATTAAATTCTACTGTAAGAGCTAGCTGAATTCTGATTAGGACTGCAATGAAAATACAGATCAATTTGGGGAGAACCAACATCTAAAAAACTGAGTCCTCCAGTATATGAATATGGCATCTCTCTTCATTTACTCAGGCATTCTTTATCTCAACATTATTATGATCTTTTTAGTAAAAAGGGCTTGTGAAGCTTTTGCTATATTCCTCAGCATTTAATGTTTATAGTTACTGCATATAGAGTTGGTTTTTTTAAACTTCATTTTCTCTTTTGTTTTGTTGCTATTGTGTAAAAACAAAATTATCGTTTTAAATACCAACCGTGAATTCTGCAACCTTAATTTGCTTACTAGTTCAGATAGCTGCTTTGTGGATTCCACAGGATTTTCTATGCACACAATCATGTCATCTGCAAACAGAGACAATTTTACTTCTTTCCCATCTTTATGCTTATTTCTTTTTCTTCCCTTATCTTTTTCTTCCTCATCTCATTCCCATATAAGGAAAGTGTTAAGTATTTCACCACTAAATATGATGTTAACTGTAGATTTTCTAAGATGAGCAACTAATGGGCAGAGAGGCGGGTGCAATTGTTACTATCCCAGTTAACGCTCCCACAAGAAAGAGGGGAGGGGAAAAAGGCAAAGAATGAAAATTCCCCCAACACGTAAAATTTCCCAACTCAGCCTCCTCCACGGTTTGTCTACACCACTTTCTAAATACTTACACCTCAGATACCCCTAAAATCCCACAATCAGGGGCTGAAGAAGAGGACAGAGTTGTTATCAGGGAGCACAAGTAAGGACATAAAGACTTTTCCAGAAACTGCCAAATAGCAGCTAGCTGCTCTAGGGATACCTATGGGTGGACAGCACAAAAGATTAATAGCACTTTATAACTTGAGGACTCCCCTGTCAGTTGAGCATGTCACTTTACATCTCTGTGACTTTTTTCAACTTTTAGAATAGACAAATAATGAGACTTAATTACAACTATAGCATAGAATGTAAATATTATTAACCTTGACAAAATAAAGCAGGCTGGGAGACAGAATCAGGGAGAATGGGAATGGTATTTCCATACAACTTACAATGTGCAGAGTCAAAAGGCACTGCCTTAGATTAATGAGACAAGAAAAAGAAATAGAAAAAAAATGTTTACAGCTGGAGTTGCAGAGGTGATCAAGAGTAGAAGTGGAATAACAGGATTACAAATACATGTGGGGGGATAGTAGAGTAAACGAAATCATCATCCACAGTAATAGCAAGTCAACAGATAATGTCTTAGGTTGATAAATAAACTGAGGTGTAAACATTTTAGATAGAGGTATCCACCAAAAAAATTAAATAGCAGAAATCAGTAAACATTGCACATAACTCTGAAGCAGAATTAGGGGGTGAGGTGCAGCAGATAAGGTTGTTCTCTGTACTTAAAACAAACAAACAAAAACCAACAAGTATTACTTTGACTAAAAACACAAACTTAAAATGTTTAAATAGACAGTAAACAAAAGTAGCAAAACTTAGTTAAATGTAAATTGTTGATAACTTGGTTGCAAGTATTAATATAACTTTTTAGGAGAGTCTTCAAATAGAAAAGGCATTTGATAGAGAAAATTTTGAACTAAAAAGATTTTAACAAAACTAAGAGATGGAAAGAAAAAAATACAGAAAGACATCTTGTTTGGGTACGATGTTACACATACTATTTAATACTGGCGAATATTAATTTAAATCAGTTAAAAATTTAAGGGTATCCTCCAGCAAAATGAGCTGTTGAACTGCCAAATCACTAGAGCACTGGTTCTCTGCCTTACAAAATCTGATAAAATCTATTGAACTTCCACCAGAAAACCACGCACATAATAAAATTTTGCATTTGCCTTTAATGGAACTGATGAATAATGGATCCTCTCTTAAAATTTATTGACCCTCCTTATACCCCTCGATCTGTAATTCTTTGCTCTCCTGTTCTGAATTTCCAAAAGGAACCATTTATACTCACACTGTCTCTTCCCTCTCTTCCCAATTTCATTTGAGCCCACTCAAACAAGCCTTTTCCCCTCCACTCCGTGGAAACCATTTAGTGAAGCTCAACAGCTTCCACATCACCAAATGGCAAATATTCAGTCTTCTTACATAGCATCTCAGCAATATTTAACAAGTTGATCATTCCTTTCCTGAAACCTTGTCTTCACTTGGCTTCCAGAATACCACAATCCTCTGGTTTCTTCTTTGCACACACTCCCTAGGTGAACACATCTGGACCCACAGTGGAGACACGATCACTTCACTGACTTGCTGAACACTCTCATATTCGTATTTGGTCCAATCTTGACTTCTCTTGAATTTCATACTCACATAGCCAACTGCATACTCAAATTACTACCTGTATGTCTAACAGGCATCACCAATTCAGTATGTCCAGAAATCTTGGTTGCCATCCTCATCACCATCACCATGCCTTGTTAGGATATATAATTAAAATATTAGCATGGTAAGATCTAGGTATTTTTGTTTCTGCATTCAAATTCTTAACCATAAATACATACTACTTTATAATCAGAAAAATGTTGGAATAAATAACTATAAACAAAAAATGTGCCTTGGTTAAAAAGATAGTTCACATTTATTTTGATTGTCGTGAAATCTCCCAAAGATTGCCAATTACGTTTTCCCCCTTTAGATATTTCCTACAGTCATCAGCAGATAATTGGTTTGTCACTACATGGTTAAGTTGATGGGCTCTAAAACTTAGCAGATTCTTCACAATAAATTACTAAAGAATAAATTAAATTTTATAGAAACCTAAAATAAAAAGAAGACTTGGTGTTTAAAAAAAAAATGAGAGAACCCTGCTATAGGAAAATCAGGAGGAAAGACCCACCAAGTCAAGTCTAGCCATGTGAACAAGGGCAAATGTGCATGTGTGAAACTGAATAGATAGTCTAAGTAGGTAGCTCCCACCCTATCTGTCTCACGAAGCCATCTGAAAAATATGAAGTGTTAAACACACACACAGAATTATTAAGGACAACAGGAAATCAAGTTTTAGGTTATTTTAAGGCTACCAGCAGCCCAGGATAATCAGATTAACGCTCTACTGATATCATCAACTGTGTGATCTTCCATAAATTACCTGGCTTAACACTTCCTATAATAAAAATTCAGTTAAGCTTAATAAGGATCTCAAGATAAAATGAAAATATTAAAATTGCACAAGTCTGCCCAAAATAACAGCTAATTTCACAGATCTAAAGAATTTCCAATTAAAAAAGCACATTCATCCAGGATGACCCGCTTCTGTTACAGATAAGGAAACTAAAGGCTTGAGAAGGGCAATAATTTAAAAACTGAAAAAGTCTCTGCTCCCAGGTCCAAACATTACATTTCAATTCACGTTACATGACTCAAGTGGTATGTGGGGGAAGAACAGGTAAAACTGAGGAGGGATGGAAGAACAAGGAGTACAAGAAATACCCCAAGTATCCTGTGTGTGATGAGAATGAACACTATTAGACAAACAGATTAAATGGGCATTCATGGAACAACAAATTTCCCCGTATTAATCAATATTTGGTGAATTTCTTTCTCTTTTTTTTTTTTTTGAGACAGAGTCTCACTCTGTCACTCAGGCTGGAGTGCAGTGCCACAATCTTGGCTCACTGTAACACCTGCCTCCCAGGTTCAAGCGATTCTCATGCCTCAGCCTCCCAAGTAGCTGGGATTGCAAGCGAGCACCACCACGCCCAGATAATTTTCATATTTTTAGTAGAGACAGGGTTTCACCATGTTGGCCAGGCTGGTCTCGAACTCCTGACCTCAGGTGATCTGCCTGCCTCGCCCTCCCAAAGTACTGGGATTACAGGCGTGAGCCACCACACCCAGGTCTGGTGAATTAATTTCTAAATAACACTCACTAGATTATATAACCAATCTCATGCATCACTGAAAGGAATCTGACACTAAACTGTGCTCAACTTAAATCATCAAGGTCTATAGTTATACATACTACATATGGAAAACTAGAAGAAAAGAACGCTAGAAAGTATTTCACTACAAGTTACTTTCAATACAGAGGATTAAGCATCCATGTTCTATGTTCATAATGAAATAAAGATTCTTCATATGCCATCTTGTTTTTAAACTGTAAAAATTATAACCATAATTCGTATTCTTTAGGAGGCGAAAGCCCTAAAACTAGTTGATGGCCAAAATGACCCCCTGTAGGTTTAAGAGTTGACACACATAGTATGCATAGTAACTGAAAAGATAAAATAAACAAAAAAAGTGCTCTTCAAATTCCTAACTATACACCAACTCACAATAAAATTGAGTCAAAGGGGGGGGGTGAGGGTGGGGAGAGGTGCTTAAGAGTATAAAAAGAATGTTAACCATCAGGGAAATACAAATCAAAACCACAATGAGATACCATCTCACACCAGTTAGAATGGTAATCATTAAAAAGTCAGGAAACAACAGGTGCTGGAGAGGATGTGGAGAAATAGGAACACTTTTACACTGTTGGTGGGACTGTAAACTAGTTCAACCCTTGTGGAAGTCAGTGTGGCGATTCCTCAGGGATCTAGAACTAGAAATTCCATTCGACCCAGCCATCCCATTACTGGGTATATACCCAAAGGACTATAAATCATGCTTCTATAAAGACACATGCACACGTTATGTTTATTGCGGCATTATTCACAATAGCAAAGACTTGGAACCAACCCAAATATCCAACAATGATAGACTGGATTAAGAACATGTGGCACATATACACCATGGAATACTATGCAGCCATAAAAAATGATGAGTTCATGTCCTTTGTAGGGACATGGATGAAATTGAAAATCATCATTCTCAGTAAACTATCGCAAGAACAAAAAACCAAACACCACATATTCTCACTCATAGGTGGGAATTGAACAATGAGAACACATGGACACAGGAAGGGGAACATCACACTTCGGGGACTGTTGTGGGGTGGGGGGAGGGGGGAGGGATAGCATTGGGAGATACACCTAATGCTAGATGACGAGTTAGTGGGTGCAGCGCACCAGCATGGCACGTGTATACATATGTAACTTACCTGCATATTGCACACATGTACCATAAAACCTAAAGTATAATAATAATAATAATTAATTAAAAAAAAAGAATGTTAACAATTTTAATTAAATAAAACAGAAGTTACCGTACGGCAATCAGTATATCATATGAATCACAAATTTGAAACTGTTTTATTCAAGTAGAGATACTAAACTGAAATGCCTTATTTAAAAACAACCTAATCCACTAATCCCTAACAGCCACCGTAGGGCCACACTTTCTCAATATACATAGCTAAAACTAAAAACATAAGTCTATTTTTTACTGTTTACTTGGGAGTCAAAATAATCATTCCTAAAATGAGGATTTCCAAGCTACAGATTTTGCACCAGTGATCTCAGTAACTACTTTTCATTATATCATAACCACAAGATTCAGCCAAATAAGGAACAATTTGCAGCCTATAAATAAAGCTGAAATATATCTCAGTTTAAATAGCATTTGAGGAACTACTAAGTAGCTAAATACTATTGCATTTATCTGAGACAAAAATTATATTGGTAGTACAAGTCTTTCTAAATTCTATCCAAAAAAATAATACCAGTTCAGAAGCCTACTCTGGCCATTTATCACAGTCTATTTGTTACTCTCAAAAAGAAACAACCATTGAGCAATTACTTTTCATTTTGTAAATTTACAACACTCAAGTGTTCAGGATTTACATTATTTGTCTGCCTTTCACAGCACAGGAAGCACCCAAACTTGGGATTGAGAAGGAACAAGAATGAAATATAAAAGTGCTTTTACACAGTGACCATACTTGTAACAACACACACAGGTGTCCCCCTTATCTACAGGGGATACATTCCAAGAACCCCAGTGGATACCTGAAACTGCAGATAGTAACAAACCCTATATATATACTATGCTTTTTCATCAAGCACAGTAAGAGATTAACAATAATAAAATACAATAATTATAACCATATACTGTAATAAAAGTTATGTGAATGTGATGTTTGTCTCTTTCTCAAAATATCTGTTGTATTTAGTATTTTTGGACTTCATTTGACCACAGGTAACAAACTGCTGAAAGTGAAACAGTGGATGGGGAGCCTACTGTATTTCAAAATTGCTAAGAGAACAGATTTAAAGGTTCTCACCACACACACACACACACATATACACAAAGGTAAGAGAGGTAATGGACATGTTAATTAGCTTGATTTAATCTTTTTACAATGTACACATACAGCAAAACAGAAAAGTTAGGAGTACCACAAGAATACTGTATAAACTTAAGGTGGCATTAATTTTAAAGTCTGAAAAGAATGACGAATAAGCTAACCACGGGACAGCTTTCCCTTCGAGGAGGGGAATGAGTGTGTAGAAAAGGGAAGATGTTCCTGTTTGTACTTCTGATTCAAGAATTTGCATTCTAAAGACTCCTGACCTATCTAGCCAATGAACTAACAATTCTATCTGAGCCAGGCTGGCCTCAGCACTCAGTGCAAGCCATAGAGACCACAGGTGGGTGTGCACTATAGACTGAGGGACAGAGTAGTCCTCTTAGTATACACATAATCAGAAACTACAAAATATAATTATATGTTCTCCTCTCCCTGAAAGGACTTAGACAATGGCAGGGAACTTTCGAAATGTTTAAAGTATTGAAAAAAAAATTTATTTCTTCTATATATCTTTATTGGCAAAATTGGCATTTTCAATTTTTAAATAATTTTTACATACACCATCGATTTGATTTGATTGTAAAAGTGCTACTTGATCATAGAAGGAAATGGCATATAAAAGGAAAAAAAGTCACCTAAAATCCCAAATCCAAAGACAAGCACATTTTCTTTTTCTCCTCCAATGTCTGTATCTAAGTGTAATGGTGCCAGAACTAGTAGACAAGGATGTCACTGTTAACTGCACAACGCCATTCACCCTCTCACTTTCTAACCAAACCCTGACTGTGCTCACGTATCTACTCTCAACCCGAGGCCATCAACTTCCGAGGAAGTAGACCCCAGCCACAACCTAAGATGAATCACGATCCATTTATGCCAATCACAGTGGTGCTATTCCCCTTGACCTTGACTCATTTAGGCACTGGCTTGTGTGCAATGCTGACCTATGAAGAGAGGAGAGAGGGACAAGGTAGCATCTACTATGAGACTTGAGGGAAAAACTTTTCTCACTGATAGAAACAACCTAGGAAAAAAAAAAAAAAAGTGTGTCTTCCTCCAGGAAACTTAAGTCATATTTTCTTGACACTTGAACTTGTGGCAGCCATCTTGCAACCATAAGAGGAAATTGCCAAGGACAAAACAACGACGTTGCCTCATCTTCAACCTTTTTTCCAGGTATTTAAAAAACGTGGATTTTTAAATACACACACACACACACACACACACACTCTTCCCGACCCAACTTCTCCCTACTAAAATCTATTTCTCTCTACTCTTATTCACAGCTAAGCTTCTCAAATTCAGTTGATACAAGTTGTTTCCTCCACTAACCTATGCATTCACCATAAAACATCCCTAAGGCTTTCTTGATTTCCCAAAACGTGGGCTTCTAATAGTCTATGGTTCCACAGCACATTTTACATGTTGCTACTATAGCATGCTATGGGAATGGTTTGCCTGTCTATTAGACTGTAACTTCTGAAAACTTCATTATTGCCAATATCTGGAAACGTTCCTGGCTTATAAAAGCCTAAACATTTGTTTCATAAGTTAAATGTAAACCAAATGCCTAACATGTAGGAATGCCAAAAATACTGAAATGAATTTAGCAACCCTACTGTCCACATACACTGGAAGTTAAGCATGTGTTTGTGTGAGTTGGGGGAGAACAACAGCAGGAACAGGGAGAAAAGAGAACAAAGTGCCTTAGCCTTGAACCTTAAAAACACAGTTTTTCCTCACTCTTCAGAGATTAGAGAGCTGTTCCAAGCTAATTCAACAAAAAAGAAGAGGCTGTTTCCACACTGTCATCTGAGAAGCAGTGGTAGGATAGCTCTCTAGAATCTCAGCTCCTCTGCTATTTGTGACCACTGTTACCAACCTGCTCAGAGAAGAAAAGGTGGCCCAGCCTTTCTGGGGTCTGGAAAAAGACAAACTAGTCCAAAGACAGGAAGCCCTCAGAGACAAAATACACTTTTTAGAAATCTAAAAAAAAAATACCTATAGTTTGAATAGTACTTGTGACAGTCTTTTACCACAAAAAGACAACGAAGTAGGGAAAGTTAATCGTAATTACATGCTCATCCCCAAGTAGCATTTCCTTTGACTTCTCTGGACGACAACTGAAACTGAAGGCATGCCAGCAAAGAACCCGAGTGAGCTGGGCAAAATGCTTTCTACTTCAACAGTCTTTTGCTAATGTGAAAGAAAAAAAAAACAAGATTACAAGAGCCAAAAGCTTTTTTTTTTCTTACCTCTTTTAACCCGAATTATGACTCTTACCTAGGGGAGTACCCAGAGCCAGGCTGAGAATACACCTCAGAAAAACAGTCGATAAAGAGACATCAGGTACACTGGAAATTGAAGAGGCCTGGGCCAAGATCAGACAACCACTGTACATTTTTAAAAATAATATTTAAATATAAAATACACATTAATGAAATTACAACCTAATAAATTTATTCAATCTTTTATAGCCACACATTTTATAACAAACTGTCTGATGGATGAGCAACTGCACTAATTTAGCTGACTTCCAAAAGACGCTGGCAAACTTTAGAAAATGAATAAGGCATTAAGCATAGGAAGATATCAGTAAAGAGTAAGTTGGGTGGATAGTCGCCCTATTTCTTCAATAGGATCCTGAGGAGTTCACCTCCTTAGGACAAAAACACCTCCCCAGGGTCCTGGAGGCAGACAATCAATAAAAAGAAGAGATAACTGGAAAAAAGGTGTGTAGGAGGAAGGAGGGACATTTCCCTTACTATACTATTTACTCTACAGCCTTGGAGGTAGGCTATTATTAATGTCCAGGCTACAAAGGAATTGAAAACCTTTTTTAGTGTAATTCCACTTTAATGAGGGATGGGGAAGTAGAGTGCAACTGTCCAGTATGACTGATCTGATCTAAAAAATGATAAATTTAAAAAGTGAAAATAACTTTACCTGAAAGAAACCAGGAATAATTGGGGGCCAGGCACAGTGGCTCATGCCTGTGATCTCAGCACTTTGGGAGGCCAAGGCGGGTGGATTGCTTGAGGTCAGGAGTTCGAGACCAGCCTGGCCAACATGGTGAAAACCATCTCTACTAAAACACAAAAATTAGCTGGGCATGGTGGGGGGTGCCCCGTAATTCCAGCTACTACGGAGGCTGAGGCAGAAGAATTGCTTGAACCCAAGAGGCGGAGGTTGCAGTGAGCCAAGATCGCGCCACTGCACTCCAGCCTGGGCGACAGAGTGATATTCTCAAAAAAAAAAAAAAAAAAAACAAACTGGGAATAATTAGTTTATTACAAAAATATTAGTTTGAACGATGACTTTCCTAAGGCATTGCGAAAAGTGTTTACATTTATTTTTCAAATAACATGATCTGCACAAAATTTCAGCTGCATTAATGTAACATTTTCTAAATTGTGCCCGTACTGAGAAAGGAACCAGCTGCCAGCCAATTTCACTGCATGCCCACTGTGCTCCTGCACTGGTCATTAACAACCAAGATTCTGGCTACCACTATTTCTTCTTCATGTTTGCTTCAGGGCAGTTTTTTATTATCCTATGAATATTTTCTAACCTGTCCCTGATCCTAAATAAAACAAAGAACCTGTTCTAGAGGAGTGACATTCAAAGTATTAGACATATAAGACATTTAACATCTAGAAAACCAAATTACATTTTGCTCAATTCAATTCTAAGCCAATTATGGGTAAAAATAAGTCACAAGACAAGTTTTATATCTACCTTAGGAGATGAACTAGAATTACTTAATTCCAGCTGCCTTCTCAATAATCACACCAATGATAAAAACAGAAAGTAGAAAGCTAAATAATCAAAAGAATTTCAACTCAGTGCACACTTACAAGGTACCACACACACGATGTTCTCTCCTTCAATCTGTTAAACATTCCCAAGTTTCAAAACCACAGAACTAGAATGAACGCATATCATACCACCCAGTTCAGCAACCAACAGTTTATTAAAGAAACACAGCCAAGGCACATTCAGAGTGCCATAGGAGATAAAATAGAAAGACACAGATTCTCACCATCAGGAAACTTACACTCTGGCTGAAAGAATGTCAAAATAACACAACCTTTCTGAATTACTAACAGGTACAAAAAGCTATACGATAAATATATCCATTGTATTCATATCCATTTCATGGATAATTTTTCTGTATTAGTATAGGCACATCATCTAAAGAAAACATAATACTTAGAAGAAACTAATTAGCATACAAATTTACATTCTAAATGTTTCCAACAAACTGGATAGGGCCCAGGAATATGTACAGAGAAACTAGTTCTGTTCTGGTATTAACAAGAAGGGAGGGGTGGACAGGTTACTAAAGCTGCCAGGCCACAATGTCAACTACAACGTGGAAAAAACTAGCCAAAGAATGGCAAGTGTTTTTATTTCGTAAAAGCCAGTTTCAATTAACTGGTTAGTGACTACCTCAAGCACTCCGCTGAGACTAAGATTCCTTTAAGTAAAAAGCTATGTCCTGTGTTCCTTGCCCTCAGAAGTTGGATGTATGTTTGAGATGGTGTTACTGACTTAACATAAGAGTGTTCCCCGGGTTGTTTTTCCAGTCTCACTTGTGATCAATGGCGGCAATTCAGCTCTCAACAGCTACAAAACACTACTGTGTAACTAAGTACTTCCCTGATTCTGAACAACAGATAACACCTAACACTTATTGATGTTTCTTATAAAGCTGGCACTGTTCTAACCACTTACCCCGTATTAACGCATATAATCCTCACAACAACCTCTCTGATATAGATTCTACTATCACCAGCCCTGTTTTACAGAGGAAACAATGAGGCACTAGTTACCAGGTAGAAGAGCTTGCCCAAGGCTTTAAAGTGGGTGACACAACCACAACCTGACCTTAAGCAGTCTGGCTCCAGATCTACTTTTAACCATTCTGCTTACTGCTTCTTTGTCAACTGTACAGTGATCAAACCCAGACTTCAGTTATGTTAGTGCACTGTGTAAGCCAGGTGGTAGGGCTTCAGGCTAGTGTAAGTCAATGTTTTATCTGCAGTCCTGAAATGTTCCCTCCAAGGGGCACGGATTCTGGCGAATTGCATTCAAATTACCCATACCTTGGCCATCGGTACATTACCACATTTGACATGTATTTTAAATCAAAACAATCTCAAAAATCATCGTTCCACCACATAAAATAAACCCTCTGTTTAGAATGCTCAGGGTATGCAGGTTTTAGGGTTAAGACAATTCTCTCATTAACGGAACATTAGTCAGAAAATTAGAAGGGAGGTGGTGATTCCTAAAACATAAGTCATGGAGAGATCAGCACTATGAAGAGAAAATCTGACAAGTGGTAATTTTAACGGGCTTTGTAACTGTTATTCTGAGCATCATCTCTCACAGTACAGGTGTGTAGAAGACACATGGCACATGAGATTTAACTGAATGGTAAATACTAACCACCCTTACCGCCGCCACCCGCCCCCAGCACTAGTAGGAGGTTGATATTCTGAATAAATGCCACTTCCCAAGGGATTCACTGAATATGTCATCTTATTAATCTTCATTGAGAAGGTAAGCTTGGCAAAAAAAAAAAAAAGACTTCAAGGAGTAACAGTACAAAGTAATTTTTACATATGATATACATATTACACTCCAATGTGTAGATTATCTTCAAGTATTTCCACTGCACCCTTTTACACATCACTGCACTTCAGATCACATACATTAAACAAACCAACCACTGGGCTTATCTCCAAATTCAAAATACAGGTTATCAAATGAAAGTCTGTATTTTTTGTATTTCCATCCCCAATATCAACAATGTAACAAGAAATTTACACTCAAGCTTCTAAAGTAAAATATACAGACAATAGAACTACCTATAAAATAAAACTTAAACGGAATATTAACAGTCTGAAAGAACTCTTAGGAGGAAACCATAAGTTAAAAGAAAAAGCATTCCGGTGGTTGAAAGAATGTTATTGACAGTGGTTAACAGGCTATGTTCCCCCAGGAACAAAGGGGTGGAGGACATGCACGCGCATTATATAATATGAATGCACTATTGTTAGTCTGCATCTTTAAGCTTAATGTCTTTCTTATATTAAAGTTTTTAGAAGTTTTAATATATTCTTTCCAAATGAACCTCCTTGCACCCCACCTTGGAGGCCCTAATACTTACAAAATTCATGATTTCTAATCTCCTCTAGTCCCAGACTTAAAGGAACAAAATAAATCGTTTTTCCTAATACAAAATATTTTAAATGAACTACCATTAATAGGAATCATCATTTTTTTCACCAAAGGGCCAAATTCCCAGCTCTACATTTCCCATTCCTAAACTTTGTTTACAATGAGGACTCATATAAATATTTGGGTTGTGTGCTCCTTTTTAAAGCAAGAAGCAATGACACCAGGTGTAAAGGCAGTAGTGTCATATAATCAAGACAATGAGACAGGTATTTATGGTTGGCCATTCATTAAACAGCTCTTTCGAGACTTGACCCAGTGAGACCTATTAACTCCACCCATATTGTGCTTACCCTCCTCTGACTCCTGAAACTTCTTGTGTATGCATGAAAAGCCAAGGGCCATGAGAAACAGCAAGTCCCCTCTGTGTACTCATAACCAAATTTTTATGACGCACAAATTAAGCTCACTGCTTGAAACTTATAGACCACATAACAAAAACCACAAAAAGGAAGCTAAGTCCAGTAAGAGCAGTAAATATTTTTGTTACAATATTTTTTATTGGGTTACCCCTAGCTGCAAATTTCTTCCCCAGTTTTAGCTCTCTCCAGCGCAAATTTATTCTCAGACAGCAGGTCACGAGGCTCCGCCTTTAAACCCGCCTCAGTGCTATTGGCCACTACCTAAGAGTGCTCTTCCACTTCACCCACTGATAACCTGTATCAAAACAACCCCAGCTGGGTCCCCTTCAGCCTTCTGAAGCAACCCCTCTAGAGCGCTCTTTGGCCTTTTATAGTGGAGGCATGTGATGAGAGCATTTGCACCAGCTGTTTCTAATTACCTCTCAAGCTGGGGCGAATGACTCAGCAACCCAACTTTTTAAAGAGTCATCCTACCTTGTTAACCAACCAACATACCGAACAATAGTAAACCACTTGACAGAACCATAAGTTAAACAACAATACAAGAATCACTACACCAAAGTCAACCTACTCCAAGCTGACTCACCGGGAGCCTTTCTTCCCTAGGCTTCTTTAAGATGTCCAAAGGCAGAAGTGGCAAGTGCCTTCAAGCCCAGCTCAGCCCAGCCCTTGCACCACTACCCAAAGACCAGGAAGAAGTAAGCCGGCCTCTTCCCATTTCTCTGCTTGACTATGTGAAGCGCTCAAGTGCTCTGCCACTAACACATCTGGGATTTCCGCCCTTTATCCTTCTGAACTGCATTCAATGCAAACCCTCTGATGTAAAGGGTGTTCAAATACATGACCAAATTCCCATAGCATTCTCCATGGGTAACAGTCCCTACCCCTACACAATTCTCTAAAAAGCAAAGCATCCTACAAAACATTCTTTGTTCCTCCAAGCATGACACTGTAGCTCGTTTTCCCCCATACACGTTCTTTCACAATTACTACTATACTTTACCTGGAATCAGCACAAGTTTAACGCAGAAGCCTCACTCCATAAAAGCATTCCGCACAATTCTACTCAATGACACGAAACTGCCGTGTAAGAATGAGAAAGCAACGGCACTCCTGTTACATTACACGAGCACAAAGCTGGTGTCTCCAGAATCAACGCCCACTCTCACCATATTGTGCGAGGCTTAATTACAACGCGTGGGCAAAACTCCAACAAAGGGAGTCCTGGGATCTCCGGTCCCCAAAACCAGTCTTCGCTAAATCCAGCTCAGCACGGTGGCCTTCTCTCCCCAGCCACAAACTCGGCTTTTCTTACGCGATCCCACGCGCGACAGGCACCGGGCTGAGTAGACGCGAGGCTGGGCATGCGGTGGGAGGCAGCGGAGGACAATACGGGGCCCAAGCCGCGAGGGCGGTGCTGATGTGTCACAGCCCGGGCGGGCCGCGGGCGAGGGGCCGGGCTGGCGCCCGAGGGCGGGGAGAGGGGTGGGGCAGGGACCCCGCGGCCCCCAACCCCCGCCCGCCCCGGGTAAAGTACGGCGCGCGCGGGTAAACAACAGCTCCGGCAGTGCAGGGGGTTCGGCCGCCGACGGGACGCCCCTTCCGGCGTCGCGGCCACTTCCAGGATCCCGGCCGCCGGCGCCCCCCGCGGGCCCCGCTACGTGCCCCCCGCGCCCCGCCCAGCCCAGAAAGAGCAGCCCCCGGTCCGCCCGCGCCTTCCCCGGACCTGTCCGCGGGCCTCCCCTCACAGGCCCGCGGCCCTGACCGCGCCAACCCTCCCGGAGAAAGGCCGGCGGGATGGCCGAGCCACTCACCAGAGCTGAGGCGCGGCGCGGCCCGACTGACTGCAGCGAGAGCGCCCGGCGGGCGGCGAGGGCAGCGGTCAGGTGACTCACTCCTTCCGCGCGGCCAGCCGCCCCCTCCCTTCTGCGCCGCTCTGCTGCCGCCACCTCGCGGCGCCAAAACCCCGCCCGCCCGCTGAAGGCCCCGCCCCCGGCGCCGAAGCCCCGCCCTGCCGCCCTCGAAGCCTCTGTCAGCGAACGAGCGAGCGCAATAGCGCGGGCGGGGGTCGCCGCGGCCGGAAGCCCACGCGAGGGGTTGCAGGGACGGGTCGTAAGGGGCGGGGCGGGCCTCGGGGAGGCGGCGGTGGGGTCCCCGGACCTCCGCGCGTGGCACAGCCCGCAGCCTGAACTGACTCCCACTCGAGGACCACCTCTCCTTTCCCGTCTGAGGGCAGAACGGAAAGGCCGAGCGCCTCCTCGCCTCTGGAGCTGCAGGACGCCCTGATTCAGCCGAGTCGCCGCGTGCCCGGGTGCCCGCGGACAGCAGGAGAGAGGACGGGCGCTGGCCCCACAGGGGTCGCTTTACCCCCTGAAGAGCTCCTCGCTGCCTGCCCTGGGGGTGGCGGGCGTCCAGGTTCACAGGGTACTTGAGCTTGCTGGGGTGGGGGGCGGTGTATCAAGTGCGTCCACGGTTTTGTGGAGCGCGTCTAGCAGTTGCTCTACTTCTTACTGACAATGAAACAAGGGCGCCTACGACAGGTGTTCCCTTTTCGCTGTCGCTGCCAGGAAGCTTCCAGCCAGGTTCAGCACCCAGTGGTGTCAGCCGGCCCGTCTCGAGCCTTGGTTCCGCTGTCATCTTCTGGTGCATATTCTGGTGTTTATCCAACTGTCCGTTTTGAAATTATGTTCCCAATCCATTTAACACCTCTGGAGTTCAAAGCACTGGCTGTCAGCGGAGCGGGATGCACGCGCAGCGGAGGGGACTGTGCACGCCAACCCCACGAGGGTTCCTGCGGAGATGACACGGACCTTGAGGTCTGAAGCCAAAGGACGATCTGTGTGAAGGGATTTTATTGTTAGCTTTGGAGCCAGCAACAAGAAGACAGCCCTGGAGTTCCCGGGGCAAAAAGGATACCAAGATAATAATTCAGGTATTATGACTAACATGACTGCATTTGCACCCACAGGCTGTGGGACTTGGGGACATTCGAGTTACATCCAAAATACAGGAGAAAATCACACAAGTGAAGTTGGATGGGAGTGCGAGGGATGAAGTGATACATTATGACCTAGAATTAGGGGAGGCTTCCTGGAGCAGGTGACATTTGCATTGGGTCTTAATTGGGAAGAGTGGAACCCAGCAGTCTAGACAGGGTCCCGAGGTAGGAGGTACCTCGTATCCCAGGCTGCCTCAGTTCATGGTGAGAGTGTAGATATTTAGTGAAACAGGAGGAAAGGACACTTGGAAATACACCACGAAAGAAGGATTGAAGTTCTTACAGGACACTTGGAAACACACCACAAAAGAAGGTTTGAAGTTCTTACAGGACACTTGGAAACACACCACAAAAGAAGGATTGAAGTTCTTACAGACACATGGGAGTGTCCGAGGCTTTATTCTCCTTCCACCTTGAGCCAGTGGAATTGCAGTCTCTTTTTTCTACACCTATGCAGTTTTTTCTAGGGGAAGATCAGACCCTCCTCTTTGGGAGGAACTGTTGCTTCTTTAGATAATAGCAGTGACATTTTCTAGCCTGAAAATTATGATGTATGCCCTGATAGGTTTAATTATTTGAGAAGTTCTCACAAAGGTATACAGATGTGCTAAGAGTATCAAGTCAAGTGAGTGACTCTCAAGCTTCATTATGGGTAAGAATATCTGGTTTGCTTGTTAAAATGCAGATTCCAGCCGGGAGCAGTGGCTCATGCCTGTAATCCCAGCACTTTCGGAGGCCAAGGCGAGCGGATCACGAGGTCAGAAGATCGACATGGTGAAACCCTGTTTCTACTAAACCCCAACATGGTGAAACCCCGTTTCTACTAAAATACAAAAAATTAGCCAGGCATGATGGTGCGCGCCTGTAGTCCCAGCCGCTCGGGAGGCTGACACAGGGGAATCGCCTGAACCTGGGCGGTGGAGGTTGCAGTGAGCTGAGATCGCGCCACTGCACCCCAGCCTGGCAACAGAGCAAAACTCCGTCTCAAAAAAAAAAAAAACAACAACAACGCAGATTCCTGGGTCCCACCCCCAAAAGATTCTAATTTTGTAGATCTGAGTAGGACCTAAATATCTGCATTTTTAATACTGAAGCATGTGGTCTTCAAGCTTATGGCCTGTAGTAGGGACAGGACAAAAAATGAAACTGGAGAATGAAATGAAACCGAGTCAGTATGAGAAGGGCCTCATGCACAGCACCTGGAGTTTGGACTTTATCCCGTGGTCTGCAATAAGTGAGTGGAGGTTTCTAAGTCATGTGGTTATTTTTAAAAGCTAATTCTAGTATTGAGAAGGAATGGGAGTGGAAACAGTAGGTTGAATGAAGGAATGAACAAATGATGATGCAGTAAAATGCTCAGTAAAAGATGTGGCACTTTTTGTTTTCAGTATTCTCTTGCTTTGAACCAAAACCACTTAGAATGTATTTCTTTTAAAACCTGTATATCAGTATCAATATTCACAAACAACTGTATGTTCTGACCTATGTCTTCTGGACTTCCAGAGTTAGTATTAACATTATTAGCTGCCAAGCCAACAAAACCTTGAGTAATCCTGCGATGCTCAGAATCAAGAAAAGTGGCTACATCATTGGTCAACTTTGAAGAACATCAGCCTCAAGATCTTTTACACTAACTCATACGTTTATTAAAATCTATTACTAAAACAGATTTTTAAAAATTTTCTTGAGGTTATAATGAGACATAGTGCTTCTACCTAATTCCTATTGGCAAAAAAAATGTTGAGATTTGGGGACCAAGAAAAAAAATTCTGATTGCTTTTTTTTTTTTTTTTTTTGAGATGGTGTCTCTCTCTGTCATGCAGGCTGGAGTGCAGTGGCATGATTTCGTCTCACTGCAACCTCTGCCTCCCAGGTTCAAGCGATTCTCCTGCCCCAGCCTCCTGAGTAGCTGGAATTTCAGGCACCCACCACCAAGCCCAGCTAATTTTTGTATTTTTAGTAGAGACGGGGTTTCACCATGTTGGCCAGGCTGATCTCAAACTTCTGACCTCAAATGATCCACCTGCCTTGGCCTCCCAGAGTGCTGGGACTACAGACATGAGCCACCACTCCCAGCTGATTGCTTTCAATTGGTATTGATAATAGTTTGAAACTGGGACACGTAGCCTAGTCTTGGCAGTCTTTCTGCTCCTTAGCTCTGCTAGGTCCAAGTTCTTGTCTCACAACCAGGAAAAATTAGGCACACAGACACCGGAGAGTGAGTGGAGGGGAACTGATTAAGCGAAAGGAAAGCTCTCAGCAAAGAGCGAATGCTGGGAGCAGTTCCCCTACCCGAAAGTGGGAAAATCCCCTCTCATGTGGCTGAGCCTGGGGCTTTTATGCACTCAGAATGGGGAGTGCATACCGATTGGTTTGTGAGTTTGCAAAAAAAGGTTAAAGCAAAGACACCACTCAAAGGCAGGCACGACAGTGTAGAAAACCAATTAGAAAGGGTAGGTATACGTAAAACAGGTGAAGGGTGGAGATCAGAGGAAAGCGTGCCAAACAGGAAGACAAGTTCTCAATCTAGTCTGAGAATTTAACTTGTAGCTTGACTTTCAGGCTTTAAACCGTCTTCAGCTTGGAGGTGGGGTTTCACCGGGGACCTGCTCTACCTGCCTAGGCATTTAACTGTCTTCTGTTGCTGTCACTAGTAGCACAATATAAAGATTTTGTGCTACTGTGTCACAGTGATTTGCAATTAGTGTTTTTTTTGTCATGTAGTTTTGTTTTTAGTGCATTATTCTTTAGGAGAATTTATCCATGAAGCTTGGGTATCACAGCTTACTGCTATGTCCTTGATTTATACTTCTCATTGACTGTGAGAAGTGATGGCTGGTTTTTCTGCTGTGAGCAGGTTTGGTGATATACAATACTGTTCACAAGATGTTATATATGTGCATTGTCACATTTCTTTCAAAAATGATATTTCCAATTTTTCCAAATATTCATATCTTCTTTCTGGCCATCATACTGAATTTATTACCAAAATAAAATCTTATCATTAAATTAACTTTGAAAACAATTTAAATAACTATAAGCCATAGTTAGGGAATGATTTTTAATAGAACCTAGATATAAACACCATCATTTTCTCCTCTAATAGCAGGTTGTCTTGCCTGACTCTCAAAAATGAGGGAGCTAAATCATACAGATAGGTGACATATTCATGGCTATAAGGAGCACCATAGCATAATATTTGGACAGTAAGACATAATACATATCCTGAAAAAACTTTGATGTGTAGTCAGTGTAACCCTTGTCCCCTGTCCTCCTCCCTAACCTCAGGAAAGATCCACACATCCACATTTATTCCCTACCCACCTTTGGTTTTGAATCCTCATTTCCACAGATGCAACATGACATCTATAACCCCTACAAATCTGCATACCCCTCCAGCCTTCCCAGAACTTCATTCCCTCCATCTTCATTGCCTTAGCTCCTTTTGTCTTTAAGTATTCATTCACTAAGTCAAGAAAATATTGAAGGGAGGTGGGGCAAAAAAACTAGGCTTTAAACAGTGGGGGATTACCCAGATAAACACAAGTCTCCCCACTTGAAAAACTGCTCTTTGACACCTGTACCCTAAGATGTGATTATGGATTAAAGTCATAGCACCCCTGCCCCCCGGTTGGAAGGTTTTATGGAAAATGAGCGTATTTTATTAGAAGGCAATGAGAACTTCCTGGAGCAGATGAGTAAACACACCCTCATGTTTACCTGGTAACTGAAATCAAAGATGAGGTGTAGCCTCTGGTTTGAAATGTTACAAAATCTAAAATCAAGATAAAGGCAGAAAAATGAAAAGGAAATAGCCACTTTTGAAGCAGAAGAACTCAGTGGGACAGGGGCCAAATCAGTGAAAGAGGTGTTGCTCAGGTACCAGATTTAATGACAACCAAAGTGGCCCAAATATCCAAAAAAAATTGCGCTTCTGAAAACCAGTAGGAGGTTGCAGTGGACTAAAGATGGCCACAAAATTTTATCATTTTCCCCGTCAAGAATGGGAGTTTATTTTTCATCATCTTGAATCTGTACCTGTGACTGCATCACCAAGAAGACACTGAGAAGTGATGCTCTGCCAGTTCTAGTTCTAGTCTTTTAGAAGACTGTCAGCCTCAACTTCCTCTTTCTTCAAATGAGCTCTCTTGGGACACCCTCTCTCAGAACCAAACCACCATGCATGGGGCATGTGTGGCCTCTTCACTCAGGAGACCCAGCAGAGCAACCAGCCAGTACTGAGCATCAAGTGCCAGTCATGTGAATGAGCCATCTAGGATGTTCCTTGGTCAAGTCTATACAAAAGAACTTACCAGCTGAGCCCAGCCAACACATAGAATTATGAAATAATAAAATGATTATTGTTTAAAGTCATGAAATTTTGCAGTGCTTTTTTTCATATAGCAATAGATAACCAAAATCAAGATTAAATATCAGATGATTAAAATGGAGCATGAAAATGGAGTTAAATTTGTAAGAAGAACCACAACCCCAATGATCATGACTTAGAGGAAAGTTCAGTAAATAAAACAGAAAATATTGAAAAAGCCTGTTTCATTTTAAACCTGTGTCAAGCTCCTAGACCTAAAATGACACTTGAAATTGTCCTCCATTAGAATTCATTGTGCTACAAATTTTCTCTCATTTTGTTACATATATTTATATAAGGAAGTAGAGAAACTATTCTCTCATAAGCTAATGCTGCAAGGTGTTTTTATATATATTATATGTATATGTACATATATTTTTGATATTAGCATATATAATAGTTTATAACATTTAAATGTTTAAGTTTTATATAATATTTATGTTTATACATTTATCACCATCTATACACACACGCAAATATATGTATACCCACGTATATACATACATATAAATGTTTGGGGATAGAAAGTGAGACCACCCCTCAGAATCTTGGATGTAGCCTGACTGCTCTGCACCCAACTGGGGAGGAGTGAGAGGAGAAGAAAGTAGAGTTCCAGCCAGAAAGGTGACAGAAGACTGCCCAAAGCTTCATGTAACCAATCCCTCAAGCCTGCAGAAAAGTTACTAAATGTTTGGTGCCTGCAGAGTCAGTGATGCTTATGCTTGGTACTGAATCAGAGACAGCACCTTCAGCCATAGTCACACGTCTTCAAAGGACAGAATAATCCAACCTGATAGCTTTCTTCTATGTATTTGTTGGTGTTTACACCAAGGATTGTAGCCTGCAGCTCTTGATCTTTTATTCTGAAACATTATGGAAGTAGTAAAGGCTACTCTATAACATACCTGTTTTAATAAATGTATTCTCAATTTTTTAATGCAAAACTGGCACAACCAAGAGAGGTGCCATATTTTGACTCATGTTTTTACTTCACCTCTTCATGTACCACTTCATTCAGTGTCCTCAATCAGGTTCTCATTCAGGTTCTCAATAGAGGCCAGTTTTGCACCCCCCCACCCCCTGCAGCAGGAGATATTGTTATGGGGTGGGTGGTACTAGCCTCTAGGAGGTAGAGGCGAGAGATGCTGCCAAACATTCTACAATGCACAGGACAGTACCCATGGATAAAATACTTTGTGAATAAGGATATGTTATTTGCCATTCAGAACAAACAATTATCTCGCCCAAGTTTCCACAGAGCCAAGGCTGAGAAACCCTGACCTAAAGATATTCATTCCCCAATATGAGAAATGTGTGTATACATTAAAAGAAAGTGTAAAGGAATAAAGGAACAAAGTGGAAATCAAAAAATGGAACCAGGAAAGAAGCTAAAACATATATTGCAAAACATGTATCTTTGATAAAGATGAGCTACAGATTTATCTGTAGCTTCCTGGCATCCAGGTAAAAAGATAAACCAGATAATTCAATCATGAGCTAACTGAGGTCTGAGTGGCCACCATGAGAAGAAGTACTGAACTCCTAGAGGAGAGACCATAGACACAGGTTGTCATCACAACAGCCTATTCCCTGGACTGAGGTGCCATACATAGGGAGCACTTTGGAAAGGGAGGAAAATGATTCACCTGGACTGAGGTGCCATACATAAGGAGCACTTTGGAAAGGGAGGAAAATGATTCATCTTTGAATAAGAACTACTGGGTCAGAGGAGAGAGATGGATATTAGCATGAAGAGATAGAACAGTCAATTGATTAGGGGTGCTGGGTTTTCAGCCTTGATCGCTCCAGATTCCCTCTGCAGCCTCCTCCACACTTCTCTGTACCCTAGGAGGCAGGCCTTTTAGGATGGTATTCATGGATTCCCCACGCTCCCTCACTTCTGGTTGATGGGGAGAATGGCAGATGTCTACAGGAACTCAGCTGTCTACCTGCCAGGCCATGGGTTGGCTATGGCTATATTCCTCTACCAAAGTCCCCAGCTTCTGCCAGGCCACCCTCACCTACAGCTAAAGCCAAAGCAACATCACTCTAAGGGTGGTGATATCTCCCTACTTTGGTTAGCTCTAGGGTGCACACCCCTTTGGTGGGTTCCCTGCCCTCATCCTTGTAAATGGTTCCATCTGTTTTCTGTCAGTTCCCTGACTGATTCACCACATCAAGACTTGGGGGTAAGGAGAGTGACTATATTAACACATCAAAGGAAAGAGTGTGAATGTAGTAAAGAGAAGCTAAATCAACTCCTAAAGCCAGTAAAGGGAAAGCTAGAGGTACAAATGGGAGCATCATATCCCTTGCCCTGCCTGGGACTCAGTATTTTACTTCTGGGCCCTGTTAACCTGCAGGACAGGAGAAGGATGGAAGCACAGGCTACCATGGTTTGGTTCTACTAGATTAGCTATCAAGGTCTTCCAACTTGAATTTCTCTTTGATTTCTTTCTAATAATTATTTGCCTTTACTTGTACATTTACCTACTGGAAGAGATGGGTTGGTTAGTAAGCATCAATATTTGAAACACTTGTTAGCTATATCCTCATTGTAAATTAATACATTATCTTTCCAGTGTTCCCCCTGCCTCTGCAGCTTCAGGTGAATGTGCATCCTAAAGCTGTTATCACCACTGATGTGTCTGTAGTTCAGGTTTCTGCATCAGCAAGTTCAAAATCATGGTGAGATGACAATCCTGCAGTGACCTGATTCAGGTGGTTCCTACTTCATAGAAACACCCTCTTTATTAATCATAGTAGCTTCAGGACTGACCTTTAGATCAAGGAAGCTTTATTTTTCCATACACTTACCTTGCCCTTAATCCCTTTGTGACAGACACTGCTTTGTCTACCCGATATCCCTTCCTTTCTAACATAATCCTGATTAAATGTGCAATGTACCAACTTAAAACATGCCTTTCCAGATTGCATTAGCTATGTGACCTAGTCCTTCTCAACTACATATAAGCAAATATGGACTCAATACAATTTCCAGGAAAGTTTTTACTTTCCTGATAACAAAAGACTAAATCAGTTGCGCTTATGCCCTCTGTCCGTCTTCCCTTGAATGACTGGAGGAGGAGCTCTTTTCTTTCAATCATGAGGATGAAACCTACAGGCTAAGGATAGCAGAGCAGGAAGCTAGGAAGAAGCTCAGGTGCTTGATGATTTTCTTGAGCAGCTGATTAGCTCTGATTACTGAGTTTACTCTTCTTTTAAAAGCAGAGTAAGAAAACCCTATTCAGTTAAGCTTCTAGAGTTTCTATGACGTAAAGCCAAATGCAGTCTTAACTGATACCCCTTCTTAATCTCAAGTCCCTCATGTCATTCTGTATAAACGTATGTGCTAAGAACCCTGAAGTCATGCATCCTCTGTTGTATGGGAGTAAGTGGATTATTATGAAAATAGTAAGTGGATTATTATGAAAATATTCAGTGCAATAAACTGAATGTTTATGTCTCACAAAAATTCTTATGTTGAAATCGTAACCCCCCATTGTAATGTTATTAGGGGGTCAGGCCTTTGGAAAGTGATTAGTTCTTGAGGATGGAACTCTCATAAATGGAATTAGTGCCCTTATAAAAGAACCCCAAATAGTTCCCTCCCCCATCCCACCATGTGAAAACACAGCAAGAAGGTGACATCTGCAACCCAAAAGAGAGCCTTCGGCAGAACCTGACCAAGCTGAACCGTGATCTTGGACTTCCAGCCTCCAGAACTGTAAGAAATAAGTGCTTGTTGTGCAAGCCACTATGGTATTCTGTTAAAGCAGCACAAATTGACCAAGATGCTCAACCTACACCTATGATCCTGGAGGCTGGCAAATGAATAGCACTGAATGACAGTATAATAGTGCTGACAGTAATAAAAGAACAAAAGATGTATGTTATTATGAAATTACGAAGAATACTATTGACTTCAGTATTGCTACCTCCCCTTGGATATAATGAGGTCACACATAACAAAACACAGATATAGATAAGCCAGTAAAAATACTCTGACAAAGTTCCAGGAAATGGCTTTTTCGAAACATGGGACAGCTGCCAAACAAAAAAAGGAAATTAAAATCCTTCAAAACAATTTTATGGATTTAAGCTATGCAAAAACATTGGGGGAGCATGTGAAATTATATGGAATTATTCTGATACTCGGCCTCTTATTGTGCATTTTATGAAAGAATAATCAATAAAACATCTGTCATAATTGCATAAATTTTAAAAAGCAGATCCACTTAACGTAGCCAAAATAAACTAAATGTATTTTAAATCCATGTCTCTGAACTGAAGCTACAGGAGTGAGATGTTGAATCCCATTTAATAAAAGGAAATATCTTTTTATACTAGCAATTTGAGAATTTTACCTAAGTAAAAAGAGGCTTTAGAATGAATATTAAGCTTACAGTTCTAAAAGCATCCATTTAAATTGGTTAGAACACTGGAAAATTACCCACTGGCTAAATAAGATTTCCAGAAGGAATACTATTGAAAATGTTTTTTACATCCCTTAGGAAAAACAGGGAAAATAAACAGAGGGCATATCTCTAATTAACTACATGTACCCCTTGGGTTTCCAAAAACAAGCTCTAATATAATTTGATTCTTTATCCTTAGCGATGGGAAGTCAAGCATAAAACCATGTGCAAGCACCGCATGATATGGCATAGGAAACAAAACATTAATCATAGACATTTCTATCACTTTTTAATAGGCAAAAATCCATGTTTCTAGTAGCAGATACAAACAGATCAGTCTGTGCCCTTATTACTTTTCTAGCTGGCGCCCAAAATCCCTTAAAGATTGATTATTTGGGGTGAAGGTTTTGCGTATTCAGAAGTTCTCTGTTAAAATTCAAATTCTTTCAGAGGGCAAACATTAAGCGACATTCAAGGACAGTCGTAATCACTCTAGTGAGAAGAAGCTCATAAAAACACTCACGGCGAATGGGATTTAAACGCATTTTGACAGGAAAGTGGAAGAAAGCATCGAGAGCAGAACCCACACCACTGTCGGGGCCTGAGAGAAGTTTGGGGGAGTCGGGGAGGGCAGTAGAGGGCACTGAATGCTAAGTAGCAGAGGGATGACAGAGACGAATTCTGAGTCATTGACAGGTGAGCATAGTTTTTGGAAACAAGTGTTACCTATTCAGTAAGATTTTTATTAAAAATCCAGTTAAGATATCAAAAATAAGGCCCTGAGGTACTGTAGACTCATCATTATTAGTAGAAAAATGAAGAACGATATATATATTATGAAAGTGCAAAAAGTAGGAAAGATTTAAATGCATCTATCTACATTCAATATTCAAAATGTACTTTTGTGAATCTGATATTTCATAGATTTTTGTTTCATTTGATACACCAGGAATATCTCAAATGAAAGTATATAAAACAGGAATTATCTCAAATGAAGAAGTTGAGTTTTCAGGCCAAAAGCTGGCAAAGGTTGCCATGCAGTCTTCAGGCTCATTGACCAAGAGCCCCTTCCTCCACCTGAAACATTCCCTGAAGATCCTGTAAATAAATACAGGTAAATAAACTTGACTGTATGGACTTCATAAGTGCCTTCTTATATCAATTTATGTGCATGTTTTAAAGCTTTATATCATACAGTGCACAGTTGTATCCTTTTTAAGTATGATTTGTAATCATTTAATAAAAGGTCTATTAATTCCATATTATGTCATATGATTTGTAGGAGGTATTTTGATCAGTTTTATTTATAATGGTCAAAAGTGGCAAAATCCTGGCCTCTGTGGAGTCCTGCTGGGAGAGAATATGAAGCAAGCCACGGATGGCCTAGAATAGAAACTGGAAGGAAGCTACATTGGGCTTCCTGCTATCTGAATCACCAAGTTCAGGAACTAAGTATTTACTAGTCTTGAGTACTTATTAGTTCAATTCAGGCTAACAGGAAGTCATTGATGAGAAAGTAGATGGAACAGAAATCAATGTAGGCTGCTTTTGGAGGGACTTTCATCCCTCGTGGAGAGGCATTTCAGCATAATGATTACAAACATGGACTTTAGTTAGAGCCAGAGTGTTTGAAACTCACTTCTACTACTTACCCATTTGTGCCTGTTTCTTCAACCATAAATAGGGATTATGCTGGTACTTATTACAACAGAGTTGTTGCAAATATTAAATGAGTGAACATACAAAGAGCATTTAGACCAGCACATAGGCATAATTGTATAAGTATTAGCTTTATTATTATAGAAGCCAAGAATATTTTAGACAAAAGCAAGGGTGAAACAGAGATCAGGTCCTGCCCAAGCCTAATTTGCTGATTCTGAGAGGGGATTAGATAGCATCAAGAAATATGGAGGTGGCACTGAGGATTTTTTAGCTTTGAAGTTACGTAAGAGGAATACTAATCATTCCTTAATGTGAAACTATCCAAGAGACATTACCCTAATTTAAATTTCAGTTATAAACTGGTTTGATGATGGCCTTTGGAATAGAGGTGTGTGTGTGTGTGTGTGTGTGTGTGTGTGTGTGTATTTAAAAATCCAGTCAATGGAAAAAGGTTGAAGATGCAGCCGCGCGCACGCGCTTTGAAATAAGCATCTTCTAAGTGAAAATAAAACTGTGAAAACAGCCTCCCAGGGAGCAGGCTGGAGTTGAAGTGCACAGCGTTGGTGATCCACCAAGACCCTTCAGACCCCTTTTACCATTTTTGTGCACCTCTCTGCTCTTGCTCCCGATGGCCAGCCCTTCTTTAGAAGACTTCCCTCAGTCAATGAAGCTGCTTCCCACCCCCATCCCCTGCACATGTTGATTCAGAAATGCCTGCAACTTTACCTCTCTCTGGATGGTGCTCAGCTGCTGGGCAGAGGAGTATGAAAGCCAAGCTCCTCTGCCTCACGTTACTCTCTAAGTTCCCCTATGGGATCAGGCCACACTTATCTTCCGCAGGACTTTTGTCCAATATTGCACCTTGTTTGGCTTCCTCTCCTTCCCTATTCTTCCTTCATTTCCTTACTAATTTCCCTTGGGAGGAAAATAATAAATAACAAATCACTTGCACATGAATCCTTGTCTCAGGGTCTGCTTCTGGGAAACCCACCTGCTATGATCTGAATGTTTGTGTTCCCTCAAGATCCATATGTGAAAATCCTAACCCCAAGGTGATAGTTTTAGAAAATGGCGCTTTTAGGAAGTGATTAATGCACTTGGTATACTTATAAAAGAGACCCCAGAGAGCTGACTATCTTCTTCTACTATGTGAGAACACAGCAAGAAGGCACCATCCATGAACCAGGGAGTGGGTCCTCTCTAGACACAGAATCTGCCTGTTTCTGGATCTCAGACTTCCCAGCCTCCAGAGCTGTGAAAAATAAAATTCTGTTTTATAAGACTCCCAGTTTATGGTATTTTGTTATAGCAGCCCAAACAGACTCACACACTGACAAGACAGAAGTGAAGTACTTTTTGTCTTATTTTATAATACATGATTAGTAATTAAGGCACGCTCTGGGATCAGGAAATCTGAATTCAAATCTTGCCCTTAGCTGTGCTAACTTTTATGAGCCTGCTTCCTATCTTTGAATGTTTTCAGTTTAAGTAGTATTTTATTTCTTCTTAATACAACCAAGAACTGTCTTAGATTTTGAGTTACCTAGGTAGGAGAGTGAACCAACATTTGCCAAACTTTGGGCACAGAGCTAGGTTCCATTGATGTGTGATCGTTTAATCTTCACAGCAACCAGAAGGGGCATGTACGCTCATCCCTGTTTCACAGCGAGGAGTTTGAGGATCAGAGAAGTAATTTGTCCAATACTAAACTGAATGAGTATTTAAATCAGGGAGGCTTATATAGAATATATAATTATAAGAAAGAATCACAAAAAAGGTAAAAATTCCATTATATGTTACTTAATTATATAGAGAAAATCTCTATGAAAATTTTCAAAGTTGACTGCAATTAAAAGTTGAGGAAGTATAAAGATATATGAAGGATATAGGATGTCTCACTAAACATCCTACAATTCAAAGTTGCAAGGAAGAGAGAGAAAAAAAGGAGCAGATGAAGAATGAATTACTAAATATAGGTGGCTGGAAGGAAAATCAAAGAAGGGTGACGGGAGGTGACTCTCACTGTTAAAATATGGTGGGAAATCAAATGAATGAGGTCAAGGAACCATTGGAGGAATGAAGAGAGACTTCTAAGGAAAATAGTGGTGAACATCATTTTCCTGAGATAGGGGCCAGGAAAAACCCTTTGCAAGTTCCAATTAGCATGATTGCCAGGGTAAACTGAACAAGAACTCAAGTGTGTTAGTCCAAGTCCTCTAACAAGCCAACACCTAGAACAGGATTAAACATGCAAGGAATTGATTAGAAGGAATGCCTGTGTGAAAGGAAACAGCAGGTAGAGCAATAAGACTCCATTGCAAGCCTAATCTCAAGCAAAGAAGAGAGGAGGGAAGATTGCATGGAAGCATCTTAGAAATACAGTGCAGTCTAACGAAGGTTCAACAAAGTTAGCAGAAAGTCCTTGAGCCTAAGTGGACACTGGTAGGAGTCCCATGGCTCTGTGAATGAGTCTGCCTTTGTATCCCCACTACACTGCATCACTGGCAAGGAGCAGCCCATGGGAAGTATAGCCTCAAGCCTCAAGCAAAGGTACCCATGCATTTCAAAACTTAGTAGCTGGTGCCATAGGCCAATTACAAATGGCCTTCCACTATGCCCTGTGGTAGAAGGTCTGGGAGGTGCATTCTCATGGCCTCTTTATCAAGTTTCCAAAAAGTCTTTGTTTGAAAGCTACAAGGCAACATCCCTTTTATTCTCAATGTTTCACAGAAAAATAATGCATCTAGTCACCTTTTATTGAGCACTCATGTGCACCAATCACTGTGCTAAGCACTTTATATATTTTTTCTTTTAGAGTCCTCACAGCACATTGAGGAAGATATTATTCCCACTTTACAAATGAAGAATCCAAAGCTTGAAGAGGTTAAAGAACTTCCTCAATAATGCAAAGATAGTAAGGGGTAATGCCAGGATTCAACTCAGACACACTGACTGCTGTTGCAGATCTCCATGTGGTAACTCATAATAATAACGCCAACTATGCTATTAGGTAGGATTGTTGTGAATACTCATTGAAATCGTTCATATAAAAGCCCATCACACCTTGCCTGGCCAGGCAGTAAGAGCTCAAGGAATGCTGTGATTATTCAGTAGTTGTGCCAAGATGCAGATCCAGCTCTGATTGATGCCAATATCTGTGCTCTTGGCCACTGATGCTGAACAGCCATCAGTGTAACTTCAGTGTTTCCATCAGATAGTATTGGGAACAGCTGAAAGGCATTAAAAAAGAAAGAGGAGGACTGGAACTAAACATTTTTTCAAGAATTAGTTTCAGTCACACAGATAGAATTCAATGATAGGAAATAATTGAAATGTAAGGAATGACTTCCTTTGATTCCCTGAGGAAGAAAGTCACACAGGTGTGGCCCATTTACTACTTCTTCATAAATAGAAATCTGTCAGATTTATGAGACTAAGTGCCAATGGGAGAAAACAAAGAAAAAATGTGTTTGCAGAATGTGTCTGGATTTCTGCTTATGACCAAGATAGGGTAACAGAAACAAGGTTTTACCCTCTGATGTGGTTTGGATCTGCATCTCTGCCCAAATCTCATGTCAAATTATAATCCCCAGTGTTGGGAGAGGGGCCTGGTGGGAGGTGATTGGATCATGGAGGTGGATTTCTCCCTTGCTATTCTTGTAATAGTGAGTTCTCATGAGATCTGGTTGTTAAGAAGTGTGTAGCATCTCCCCCTTCTTTCCCTTCCTCCTGCTGTGAACATATGAAGACATGCCTGCTTCCCCTTCATCTTCCACCATGACTGTAAGTTTCCTGAGGCCTCCCCAGCTATGCTTCCTGTACAGCCTGTGGAACTGTGAGCTAATTAAACTTTTCTTTATAAATTATCCAGTTTTATATATTTCTTTATAGCAATGCAAGAACTAATACACCCTCCCACCAGAAACTAAAAAATCAGAAAAAAAAAAAATGAAACAATGGTTTTTCTATTGGATTCTAGCAACACAGGACAGTGTTCCCTGAGAGTGGGAAAACAAATAAAATGAGTCCTATGGGTGCCCCAGATTACTGCCTGAACAGAGGAAACCCAAGTGGAGCCTGGTGGTCAACCAGAGTTAAGAAGCTGGAGCTGGTCATCTGGAAAAACCAAGGCAGCTGGAATTTGCAGAGAAGAATGCTGAAGAAAGGGAGCTTCATAGAGAACTCCAGTGATCTGCAGAGAGTCCCCCTCATGTCTCCAGCTTAATAATGTTCACTGCATGCCTGTGAGGCAAAGGTTGATGGATAGGCAAAGAACCATATGAAAGGAACAAAGGAAGCAAATACTGGAGCTCACAAGACAGGGAATAGTTCAGGTGTCTCCCAGCGAGAGTGGAAAACTTCATTCATGAAGCATTGGATAGAGAGTACTCAGAAGAGTATTCTTTGAGTAATGGGGCAAAATTAGCCGTAAACTAAAGGCTGCTCTCCTCCCAAATCACAAAGCTTAAAAGTTTGAAAGGCTCAGACTATATTCATAACTGCATCCCAATAAAACTCAAATATTTACAGGAATACAAAAATATCAATAACCCCAACAAGATAAAATTTTCAATGAACAACATCCAATCAAATATTACCAGGTACACAAAGAAGCAGAAAAATATGAAAACACATAATGAAAGAAAAAGTTAATCAATAGAAATTGATCCAGAAATGATGGATCTACAACTGATAGAATTTGATCCAGAAATGATGGATCTACAACTGATAGAATTAGTAGACAAGGATATTAAAACTATATTGTAACTCTATTTCCATTGTAACTATATTCCGTATGTACAAGAAGGCAGGAGAAAGTTGAAACATTTTTAATAGAGATTTGGATATATTAAAATGACCGAAATCCAACTCCTAGAAATAAAAAGTACAATGTCTTAAATAAAAATTCCATCTGTTGTATGAGATTAACAGCACATTAGACACTGTATGGATACAAAAGTACGGATTTGCCCACATTATTGTGTGTATCAATAGTTCATTCATTTTATTGCTGAGAAGTATCAATTTGTGACTGTACCACAAAAGAAAGGACTAATGTGAAGACAGAGCAATAGAAACTCTCCAAAATGAAACAGAATAAACTGAAAAAAAAAAATGAACAGAGCATCACTTAACTGTGAAACAATCTTGGGCAGCCTAACATACATGTAATTGGAGTTCCCAAGGATGGGAGAGAACATAAAAAAACATTTAAAGACATAATGCCTGAAGAATTTTTCCAAATGTGATGAAAACCATAAACATATATAGCCAAGAAACTCAACAAAGCTTGATATGGTTTGGCTATGTCACCACCCAAATCTCACCTTGAATTGTAGTAATCCCCACGTGTAGTGGGAGGGACCCGGTAGGAGGTAACTGAATCATGGGTGCAGGATTTTCCCTTACTGTTCTTGTGATAGTGAATAAGTCTCATGAGCTGATGGTTTTATAAAGGGGAGTTCCCCTGCACACGCCCTTCTGCCTGTGCCATGTAAGATGTGTCTTTGCTCCTCCTTTGCTTTCCACCATGATTGTGAGGCCTCACCAGCCATGTGGAACTGTGAGTTAATTAAACCTCTTTTCTTTATAAATTACCCATTCTCGGGTATGTCTTTTTTTTTTATTTTTATTTTTTTAAGACAGAGTCTCGCACTGTCGCCCAGGCTGGAGTGCAGTGGCGTGATCTCGGCTCACTGCAAGCTCCGCCTCCTGGGTTCACGCCATTCTCCTGCCTCAGCCTCCCCAGTAGCTGGGACTACAAGCGCCCGCCACCACGCCTGGCTAATTTTTTTTTTTTTTGAGTAGAGGTGGGGTTTCACCATGTTAGCCAGGATGGTCTCGATCTCCTGACCTCGTGATCCACCCTCCTTGGCCTCCCAAAGTGCTGGGATTACAGGCGTGAGCCACCACACCCAGCCACTCGGGTTTGTCTTTATTAGCAGTGTGAGAATGGACTAATACAAACTCCAAGCACAGAAAAAGGCATCTTATAGTACAATGCAAACAAATTTAGAATAGAATGATTACACAACCATAAACGTTGCTTAGATAAGGAGATAACATCCCCAAATTGTATTCCAAACAAACAGGAGCTTTAGTGCAGGAAGTCAGGTGAGGTTTGAACTCTCCATCCAAACTATTTAAAAAACAGATGAGGTTATACATAAGGAAGAAGCAATCAGAAGAATCAAAGAGATTTAAGAAAGAAAAAAAGCTTACATACTAGACCAAAGTGTAGAATAAAGCCAAGGTGAAATTGGCAAGAAAGGATGACCTAACTACCTCATATAATAATGATGGGAAGACAATATCCTCCTCCCTAACCTATTTCTAAGCTTTCAGATCTTTACTTTTTTTCTTCTTTTGAGACAGAGTCTCTCTCTGTCACCCAGGCTGGAGTGCAATGGCGCAATCTCAGCTCACTGCAACTTTGACCTCCTGGACTCAAGTGGTTCTCCTGCCTCAGCCTCCCAAATAGGTGACTACAGGCATGCACCACCATGCCCAGCTAATTTTTTTGTATTTTGTAGAGATGGGGTTTTACCATATTGCCCAGGCTGGTCTCAAACTCCTGGGCTGAAATGATCCACACTCCCTCAGCCTCCCAAAGTGCTGGAATTACAGGCATGAGCCACCATGCCCAGCAGATCTTTACTTTCAGTGGCCCCAGGCATAACCATAGTCCCAAAGTTTCTTAATTCTGTACATCCATTTTATGATCCTACTTCCTCCATCACCCCATCTCGTTCCTCACCTCAAACTCCTTCGTTGCTTATATTTTCAGTCTCCATTGATGATATCACCCTCTTCCACCAGGCTAGCTTGTTCTCATCTCTGTTTCATCTGGATTCCTCAAAACCAATCAATCACCAAATCCTATGGAATTTACCTCTGAAATATCCTTAAAATCGGGCACTTTTCTCCCCTTCTCTCTATTAACATTACTTCAGGCCTTCATTATTTCTTTCATTTTAATTTAATATAAATCTTTTATTAAAATGAAGCATGCATATAGAAAGATACATAAATCGTAAGTATAAAACTTAATTTTTTTTTTACAAAGTGAATACACCTATGTAAACACCACCTAATCAGTATGTAGAATTTTTCTATTATCCCAGATGACTCCCTGGTGTCCCTTACCAATAATTACCTGTGTCCCCAAAAGATAACCATTATTCAGCAACCAAACACCACAGATTAGTTTTGCCAGTTTTTTTAACTTCATGTAAGTTTAAATTAATTTTTAAGTAGAATTATACAGTATATAATCTTGTGTCTGGCTTCTTTAGCTCTATTTTTTTTTGCAAAATTTATCCCTGTTATTAGGAGTAGCAATAATATCCGTATTTCATTGCATGCATGAATGTACCACAGTGCATGTATCCATTGTACGGTTGGTAGGCATGTTTGAGGCCATTATGAATAAAGTTGCCATGAACATACTTGCAAATGCTTCCTGGTACATTTATATGCACATTTGTTTTGGGTATAAAACTAGGAATGGGATTACTAGATCAAAGGGTATGCAGAGGATCAGCATTCACAGATGCTGCCCAACAACTTTCCTAAATGGTTCTTCAATTAACATTCCAATGAGTGGTGTATGAGAGTTCCAAGTATTTCACATCCACTAAGACACCTGGCACTGTCAGTTTTTGAAGTTTTACCCATTCTGGTTGTTGAGTAATGATATTTATTGCGGTTTTAATTTGCATTTCCATGATGTTAAGCCACATTTCATAAACTTATTGACCATTTTAAACCCTGACATGTGAGGCCTTGCTCAAGTCATTTGACTTTTTTCATTGGACTGTCTGTATTTTTCTTAATGAGTTCTAGGAAGATTTTGAAAATATATAACTTAGGGATATATGTCTTTTAGATTTTTTCTCATTCTGTGGCTTTTTCAATCTCTTAATTGGATTAGTCAGTGTAAAATTTATTACCGTAACTGCACAGATTTTAAGTGTACAGTTCTGTGAGTTTTGACAAATGTATATACATGTGCAACTCCAATCATGATATAGAACATTCCCATCATGTCAGAAAATTCTCTCATGCCCCTTTACCATGACTTATCCTCCCTCTCCTCCAAGCAACACCTGATCCGATTTCTTTGACCATGGCTTAATTTTTGCTGTTCTCAAGCCTCAATTAAAAGAATTGGAAAGTGTGGATTCACCCACCTTATTGTGTGTATCAATAGTTCATTCATTTTATTGCTGAGAAATAGTCATTTGTTTGACTGTATCATAAATTTGCTTATCCATTCACCTATAGAAGGGCATGTGGGTTGTTTCAGGTTTAGACTATTATGGATAAAAGTGTTATATTCATATACAATATTTTTTATGAATATTTGTTTTTATTTCCCTCATTTCCCTAGCAGTGGGATTGCTGGACCTAAGATAGGTGGTTCCCCCCGCCCCTTTCTTAGAGTACAGTGGCATGATCTCGGCTCACTGCAACCTCCACCACTCAGGTTCAAGCGATTCTCGTGCCTCAGCCTCTGAAGTAGCTGGGATTACAGGCACGTGCCACCATGCTGGGCTAATTTTTGTATTTTTAGTAGAGACAGGGTTTCACCATGCTGGTCCAGGCTGGTCTTGAACTCCTGACCTCAGGTGATCCATCCACCTCCGCCTCCCAAAGTGCTGGGATTACAGGCGTCAGCCACCACACTGGGCCAATAGGTGTATTTATAACTTCATGAGAAATCCCAAACTGTTTTCTAAAGTTTTGTAACATTTTACACTCCCATCAGCAATGTGTGAGCTCCACATTCCCTGCAACTCTTATATTGTCCATTTTTTAAACACTAGTTATTCTAGTGGGGATGACATGTTCTCAGTCAGGTGTGGTGGCTCATGCCTGTAGTTCCAGCACTTTGGGAGGCCAAGGCAGGAGGATTGCTTATGCCCAGGAGTTCAAGACCATCCTGGGCAAAATGGCAAAACCCTGTCTCTACAAAAAATACAAAAATTATCCGGGCTGTAGTTTCAGCTTCTTAGGAGGCTGATGCAAAATGATTGATTGAGCTCTGGAGGTCTAGGTTGCACTGAGCTGTGATCATGCCGCTGCACTCCAGCCTGTGTGATGGAACGAGACCCTGTCTCAAAAAAGAAAGAAATGTAGTCTCATGGAGATGTATTTCCATTTCACTGACAACCAATGATGTTGAACACCTTGTTACCTTTCCATGTATTTATTGGCCATTCCTATATTTTCTTTTGTGCAGTATCTATTCAAGTCTTTCCCTATGTATTACTGTCTGTTTATACTTTTATTCTTGATTTTTAAGAGTTCTTTATGTATTCTGGATTTAAGATGCACATGCTCGCACATACACATGTGCACACACACAGAGAGCAAGAGAGATATTTTATTCTTGTTTATTCTGCCTTTTAATTATCTTAATGATGTATTGTTCTGAAGTCTTATCAGTTTTTCTTTTTATAGATAGTGTTTGTGTCCTAGCCTAAAAATCGATGGCAGTGGCAAGAGCACAAAGACATTCTCCTATGCTTCTGGAAGTTTTACCATTTTATCTTTTACATTGAGGTCTACTTCCCATCTTAAAAAATGTTGTGGATGATGTGAGGCAGAGGTCAGGGTTAATTTATTCTCCCATGCAGATACATAGATGTTCCACATCATTTGTTGAAATTGTTCTTTTCCCATTGATTTCCTTTGGCACTTTGCCAAAAATTGGTTACCGTGTAAGTATGGAACAACTTCTAGATACTATTTTTTTTTTTCTTGGATCTACTTGTCTCTCCTTATACTAATGCCATATTGTCTCAATTATAGAAGCTTTAAAGTATACCTTGAAATCAGGTGTGTGAATTCTCCAATAAAATTTTTTTTCAGAATGTGCATATTCTAGGTCTTCAGCAATCCATAAATATATTAGAATTGGCTTCTAGATTTTTTTTAAAGCAGGCTGAGATTTTATTTGGAATAGTGTTAAGTTTATATTTGGGAGAGAATAGATGTCCTAACAGTCTTGAATCTGCCAACGTATAAACATGATATATTTCATTATTTATTTAGATATATTTTATATTAGGTATATTTAGATATATTTTACTTATTCTCTGCAATGTTTTGTATTTTGTGCTATACTAGAGGTAATAGGCAGTTCAATAAGGCAAAAATACGTAAATAAATATAATAAAAAGTGAACAGAAGACTTCATATTAATAGTTGATATGTTCTTTTATGTAGAAAAATCATAAGAAAAAATTTTTAACTTATTAGAATTAATAAGTGAACTTAATGAGGTCAGAGAATACAAAGCTGATATAAAAAAAGTGCCTGCCACACATTTGGCTGAATTTATTCTTAATATGTTATGATGGTTGATAGTATTGTAACTGGTATTGTTTTGAAATTTTATTTTTTCAGCTTTCTGTTGCTTTATAGAAAAAATTGCTCTGTACTTTTTCACCTGCTATCATCTCATCCTGAATGGAATTGTACCCAAAGTCACCCACCTCACCTCTTTTTCACTCATTACTTGCTTTCAAGACCAGCTTAAAATTCATCTCCTGATTGGAACCTTCTCCAACCTTCCTAATAGCTCTATGCTACATGCTTACGAAAATATCCAATAGGAGAAATAAATGAATAGGAGTCAGTCAATAGGGAACACTTAGTATATACTTAAGTCACATTTAAGATTTGCTATTTGTCATTACTTTAAATTCAATAAGGAAAAATTAAAGAGAATAAGATACATTTAACACTGCCCATAAGGAAAGTGATAAAGATGTTGGAGAAGGCTGGAATCTGTTTTTAGTTTAAATTTTCACTCTCCTGATTTTTATTAAAATCATATTAACAGTCTCGGTCTTTAAAAAGTATGTCATGACTGTCAATGAATTATAACATTCAACACAGAGTTATATCTTTCTTTAAAAAGTAGAAGTATTCAATTGGGAAAAATACAAGTAATTATGAGGAATAAAACTTAGTACTTCAAATTTTAAGAGATAAAATTAATATTTTATACTTATTTATTTCCATAATAAAGTAGTTCACTCACTAGGTTAGTGTCAATCACCAAGCTCTAGTTATACTATCTACTATGCTAAAAACTTAAGCTTTCACTGTATATTAAAGATTATCATTTTAAAAGGTAATATTTTAAATGTAAACTATAAATTACTTCTTATGAAGATGAAATGCATTTTAAATTGAATGAAATTGCAGCTAAATGACAAAATGTAAGTGTTTCAATTAAGAAAAATACAATATAAAAAGAAATATATTTTAATGAAGCACTATGAATGCTCTTCAAAGAACCACTGAAAATAAGGAAAACATGTCATTATACATTTGTCCAAACTCATAGAATGCAGAACACCAAGAGTGAACCTGAATGTAAACTATGGACTCTGGGTGATAATGATGTGTCAATTAGGTTTATTGACTGCAACAAATGTACCACTCTGGTAGGGGATGTCAATAATGGTGGAGGCTATGCATGTGTGGGGTGGGGAGACATGGGGGATCTCTGTACCTTCCTCTCAATTTTGCAGTGAACCTAAAACTGCTGTAAAAAAAACAAAGTCAAAAAACATAAGGAAAACAAACAACATCATTTTATCTTTCCCTTTCTCATTCCTACTTTCTGGATAATACCTCTTCCTGGTGATTGCTTTCCTTTCTGTGGTGATTGGCTTCCTTTCTCATCTAATTCTTCTAATTGCATGACGAAATGAATATAAAAGCCTTAGCACAACCTCTACCCCTGATAAGTGCTCAAAATTGGCAGCTATTATTCATTATATAAAGAATTTCTAGGCACCAGGACTTCTGGTAAGGAACTAATGGATGATATAGAGGTTTTAATTTAATCAATGGGGAGAAAGGAAAACTAGAAAAATCCATAGGAAAATTCACTAAAAACATAAAATCCATAATTTGCTATATCCATTCTAACGCAATGTTTAAATCTTTTTTCTTTTTAGTAAAAGTTTTAAAATGCCTAAAAAAAGCCATTTGTGTTACAAGTTAGATATTTAAACTAACCCTTTCATTTCTATTATGTGACCTACTAAAACTGCAAAACTCAGTGACACATTGAGATATAGGGGCCAGCATTTATATTGTGTAAAGTGACACATAACAGAGCACGAGTTATTTTGAAATAATTTATTATTAATATGTTGAATGTCAAGGCGCTTGGTATGAAAAAAATAGCCACTGGAAGCATAAGTATAAAAGAACCATAATTAGCTAATTTTGTATTAGTCTATGGTTGTGTAATTACTGTAAATCATAACAGCTCAAAATAGCAATAAATATGTATTAACTCCCAGTTTCTGCGGGTCAGGAATTTGGGGACAGTTAGCTGAGTGGTTCTGGCTCAGAGTCTCTCATAAGGTTGTAGTCAAGATGCTATCCAGGACCACAGTCACCTGAAGGGTTGGATGAAGCTTAGGATTGTTCCCAAGAAAGCTCACTCACCTGCTGCTGTTTCCCGGCAGGCGGCTTCAGATCCTCCTCTTCTGGGCTTGCCCATGGGCTGCTTGAGAATCCTCATGATATAGTGACTGGCTCCCCATAAAAGTGAGAGACCCAAGACAGAGCAAGACAGAAGCTGCATTGTTTTTCATAATCTAGCTTCAGAAGTCACACATGGTTATTTCCACAATATCCTATAGCTACAAAACTCCATCCTAATCCAAGTAGGAGGGTACTGCAAAAGGGCATGAATATGAGGAGTTCAGGATCACTCAGGACCATCTTGGAGGCTGGCTACCATGAACCTTAATTGGAATCTAATGCTTAAGTACTACATCAGGAGAGTATCAGTTTTTAAAATTATATTACGTTCAGTGCAACAAAAATGTTGTTTTGCTCTTTTAATTTTTACCTATATATAAACATAAATCTATATACTTGTATTTATTTATTATTAAATAAATTCACTAAAAACATAAAATCCATAATTTGCTATATCCATTCTAACACAATGTTTAAATCTTTTATCTTTTTAGAAAAAGTTTTAATATGCCTAAAAAAAGCTATTTGTGTTACAAGTTAGATATTTAAACTAACCCTTTCATTAGTTAGATATTTAAACTAACCCTTTCATTTCTATTGTGTGACCTATCAAAACTGCAAAACTCAGTGACACATTGAGATATAGGAACCAGCATTTATATTATGTAAAGGTAGTATGCTATAGATAATGTCCTGGTAACTTTTTTCCATTGGATAGTATATTAAGTTGATGCAAAAGTAATTACGGCTTTCGTCATTGCTTTTAATAGAAAACAACACAGTTACTTTTGCACCAACCTAATATTTGTAAGATTTATCCAATTGTGGGTGTTGTAGTGTCTTATTAGGTAAGAATACTATGTAATATGTCATTATGTGATTACACAACAATTCTTGAATCCACACTCCTGTTGATGCGCATTTGAGTTCTTTCCAGGTTTTTGCTTTTAGGAACAGTGTTGCTGTGACCAGTCTTAAACATGTGCAAGAGCTTCTCATATATTCCTAAGAATAAAACTGCTAACTCACCTGGTATATGAATATCCATCTGTTTTCCAAAGTTATTGCACCTGTTTACCTCCCCACTAAAACTTCAAAAGATTTTCAAGACTTTTAATTTTTATTAATTAAAAACTATAATGACCTTATATTATCCTAAAAAGTAATTAAGAAATATAACCCTGTCCTGGAGAACATAATCTAAACTAAAAGAAAAATTGTATCTAAAACATATAGGCAAACAGACAATTCCAAGATATTACATATGTAAGGATAGTTCCTTATAGGGTGATAATACATCTCAAACAAGCTTTTCTGGGAAGGTACCCCTAGTGATAGAGAAACATGAACATGCAGTTTGTCTCACCTTATACCTATTCCCACATCTCCTCACCAAGTCTGAAGATATGGCAAAAACTTCAGAATTCATTTGAAGTTTCATGTTTCATTGTAAATGTTGCTTTTTTATTTTTGCCTGTTACTCCAATATATGACTATTTTGTGTCAATATATTTTATTATGAAACTTTGAGTATAATTGATCACCTAAAAATATGTGGCATGTTTATCTCATGTTAATCTACTGTTCCTTGGCCAGGCACTGTGGCTCATGCCTATAATCCCAGCACTTTGAGAGGCCAAGATGGGCAGATCACTTGAGGCCAAGAGTTAGAGTCCAGCCTGGCCAACATGGCAAAACCCCATCTCTACTAAGAAGTACAAAAATTAGTCGGGCGTGGTGGCACATGCATGTAATCCCAGTTACTCAGGAGGCTGAGGCACAAGAATCACTTGAATTCGGTAGGTGGAGGTTGCAGTGAGCTGAGATTGTGCCACTGCACCGCAGCCTGGGCAACAGAGCAAAGCTCTGTCTCAAAAACAACAACAACAACAAAAAAAAACACTGTTCCTGGCCATACTCACAAATACAAATACATCCATTTAAAAAGTACAACTATAAGTGGTGGGAATGTCTTGGATTTTCTTGCATAATCCAATATTCTTTTTTTAAAAAAAAAATTCTAGAGACAGGGTCTCACTTTGCTGCCCAGGCTGAAGTACAGTGGCTCAATCATGCCTCACTGCAGCCTCAGACTCCTGGGATCAAGCTATCCTTCCACCTCAGCTTCCTGAATAGCTGGGACTACAAAGCATGCACCACATGCCTGGCGAATTTTTAAAAATTTTTAGTAGAGATGGGGGCCTCTCTATGTTGCCCAGGCTGATCTGAAACTCCTGGCCTTAAGCAATCCTCCTGCCTAGGCCTTCCAAGGTGCTGGCATTACAGGATTAATTAACATCCATTTTTAAAATAGAATAAGTTCACACTAGAAATATTTTCATACTATTTTGAAAGGCTTTTTTTATACCATAATTTTCTTTTGAAAAATTAGTGCTTTCTTACACATTGTTGAAATGTCATATTTACTTTGAAAGGACAGACTGTGTTTATTTGCTCAAAATATTTGCTCCGTAACATGATTCTAACAGCCATTTATCTTTACAGAAAAAGTCAGCAAATTTGGATTGTTTGTGTCATGCATACATCTTTTAAATGCTTTGCCAGAAATTGAGCCAGGAACTTCTGGGTTACAAAACATTTTAATGGTTTACTAGTTCCACCTCTGTGATTGCTTGCAACATAGACATAAATTCTACCCATTCCTGCAATGTGATTTTGCAGACCCTACAAGAAAAAGGCAGAGTATTTTTCTCTAACCTTTGAACCTGGGCTTGGCCATATGACTTGCCTTAGCCAATGAGACATTAGCAAACGTGATGCAAGCAAAGGCTTGAAAAGGGTGTGTGCTTCCTCTCTTTCTGCCGTTTGCTCTTCATTAATCGGCAAGTGAAGAAATCCAGACTAGGCCAGGTGTGGTGGCTCATGCCTGTAACCCCAACACTTTGGGAGGCCAAGGCGGACAGATCACCTGAGGTCAGGAAATCGAGACCAGCCTGGCTGACATGGTAAAACCCTGTCTCTATTAAAAAAAATACAAAAATTAGCTGGACGTGGTGGTGTGCCCCTGTAATCCCACCTACTCAGGAGGCTAAGGCAGAAGAATTGCTTGAGCCTGGGAAACAGAGGTTGCAGTGAGCAGAGATTGCACCACTGCACTCCAGCCTCGGTGAGAGTAAGACTCCATCTCAAAAAGAAAAAAAAAAGAGAAATCTAGACTAGTCTGGTAGAGGATGAGAGATCATGTGGCACAGGGGATTGTCCCAGCACTCCCAGCCCGCCATACTTACTAATAAAGTAATAAAGTCGTCCTAGATTAACCCACCTCAAACAAGGACGTCAGAAGAACCACTCAGCTTTCGTTCAGGCTTCACACAGAATCATGAGAAAGAATAAAAGTTGGCAGGGCGTGGTGGCTCACGCTTGTAATCCCAGCACTTTGGGAAGCCAAGGCGGGTGGATCACCTGAGGTCGGGAGTTCAAGACCAGCCTGACCAACATGGAGAAACCCTGTCTCTACTAAAAATAAAAAAAATTAGCCGGGCATGGTGGCGCATGCCTGTAATCCCAGCTGCTCGGGAGGGTGAAGCAGGAGAATCACTTGAACCCAGGAGGCGGAGGTTGCGGTGAGCCAAGATGGCACCATTGCACTCCAGCCTGGGCAACAAGAGTGAAACTCCATTTCAAAAAAAAAAAAAAAAGAATAAAAGTTGTTGTTTCAAGCCACTAAGTTTTCAGGTGCTTTGTTACACAGTAAAAGCTGATTAATACACTCCATCTCAAAAAGTATCACATATTCAAAGGTCTCATTTTTATAAATTAACACAAAGATGACCTCCTATAGTACATCGCTGATAATACACCCTAAGATTCTCAGAAATAAACCAATGGCAGAAGGAACCGATGTCACCCCATCCTCCCTCCAGAAGTATGCATTCTGACTTACTGGTCCACTGAATACATTAGTATCAATCTGTATATTACACATCAGTAAAGCATAATTTCTATTATTCAGTTTTAGGAAAATTAAATCAATAAAAATAGAACTGTTAATATTGGCTTCATTTACCTCCGTTTTGGAGCTCAGAGGTTTAGTGAATCATAAAGGCAATGTCTATTTTTCTGCTTTCTCCCAAACAGGCTATAACACAATATTAAGAAAGGGAAGAAAAAGACGATGGCAATTTCTGTTTTTCTTTTTACCAAATACATCTTCTATTCATTTGATACTATTAAATTAACATTTGATACTCTTTGGTGTTGAGTTTTAATATTTTGGGAGGATTTTCTTTGCAAGTAGCAAAATAAAACCCAATATTGTGTCACAATTCTGTGAAACCCATTTTTAAAAATTAATCTTTAGTGACTGTATTAGTCCATTTTCATACTGCTATAAAGAACTACCTGACATTGGGTAATTTATAAAGGAAAGAGGTTTAATTGACTCAAAGTTCAAGATGGCTGGAGAGGCCTCAGGAAACTTACAATCATGGCAGAAGGTGAAGGGGAAGCAAGGCACCTTCTTCACAAGATGGCAGGAAGGAGACGTGCTGAGCAAAGGAGAAAGAGCCCCTTATAAAACCATCAAATCTTGTGAGAACTCACTATCACGAGAACTGAATGGGGAGACTGCCCCCATGATCCCTCCGCCTAGTCTCTCCTTTGTCACATGGAGATGATGGGAATTACAATTCAAGATGAGAAGTGGGTGGTGATAGAAAGCCTAACCATACCAGTGACCTAGAGTGACTAACCATTCCAGTTTTCCAGGAACTGAGAGGGTTCCTGGGAATTGGGACTTTCAGTGCTAAACCCGGGAAAGTCCTAGGCAAACTGGGATTATTGTTTGGGATGATGATTGTTCAGCTGGCTTTCAAAGGACTTGAGTCCCTTGGTAGTTCTTTTTTTTTTTCTTCCCCCAGTGGCTTCTGTTTGACCTTTGCTATACAAAATCTCTGAGGAAACTGAAAAGGCTGGGCAGTGCCAAGTAGGGGTATTTGAGGTGGTTTCTATTTTCTAAGTGTTTTTAGTAAGAAAAGTGCCACCAACCTTTGCTGAAATAACACCTCAGTACTCTGAGTAGTAGTTCCTGAAAACTCTAAGATAATCAGGATGATTCTGAGTGTTACTTGTCCTCAGAGAAAAAGGTTGTATGTGCTGAAATAAAACTAGATGGTTTTTAAATGTGGCCTGGACAACAGACAGACAAATGTCACATGTTCTCACTTATTTGTGGGATCTGAAAATAAAAACAATTGAACTCATGGACATAGAGAGCAGAAAAATGGTTACCAGAGGCTAGAAAGGGTACTGGTGGGTGAGGGAGGTGGAGATGGTTAATGGGTATAAATAAAGCAGTGGGGATAACACCTACTATTTGAAAGCACAACAGGGTGACTATAGTCAATAATAACTTGGTTGTACAGTTTAAAATAACTTAAAAGAGTTTAAGTGGATTGTTTGTAACTGAAAGGATAAATGTTTGAGGGGATAGATCCCCCGTTCTCCATGATGTGATTATTTCACATTGGATGGCTGTATGAAAACACCTCATGTACCCCATAAATATAAACACCTACTATGTATCAAAATACTAAAAATTTAAAAAATTTTATAAAAATAATAAATGAATAAATAAAAGTGGCCTGGAAAATTATGAATTTTCTCATCAAAATGCAAATACAGTCATTTAATTAAATGTTTAAATAATGCTTATAATTGGCATCCTAATTTAAAGGAAATTTACACTGGAGTCATATTTATATACTATATATCTTTTTTACAGCAAATTGAAGTTCTTTATATACTTTACAGTGTATTTTTTACTCATTTTATTGGAGTTGAAGCATTAAATTTCATATTTTAAAAGGATATATAGAAATTTTACTTAGCTTTTCTTTTATGTTCCTTTTAGTCAGTGCTATGAATTGTTTCATGTTGAATCAGCAATATAACCCCCAATTATATCATTAGTCTAATAACATACTGCTTTTAAATGATGAAGTTTCTGAGAATACGCTGCAAATAAAATTAGGAATTTTGGGTTTTTTGTTTTTGTTTTTGAGACAGAGTCTCACTCTGTCGCCTAGGCTGGAATGCAGTGGCGTGATCTCAGCTCACTGCAACCTCCACCTTATGGGTTCAAGCGATTCTCCTGCCTGGGCCTCCCGAGCTGGGACCACAGGTGCCTGCGACCACGCCTAACTAATTTTTGTATTTTTAGTAGAGACGAGGTTTCACCATATTGGCCAGGCTGGTCTCAAACTCCTGACCTTGTGATCCACCCGCCTTGGCCTCCCAAAGTGCTGGGATTACAGGCGTGAGCCACCACTCCCGGCCAGGACTGTTCTTATATTACAATACAACACTTCAAAATGCAAAGTCCGTATTTTTTATTTATGTACATATATTTTATGTTTGTGTGTGTGTGTGTGTGTGTGTGTGTGAATGGGCAGGGGAGAGAAAGAGTGAATCTTGGCTGCTAGCAACAGAAACGTGCCCTCTGCTGTTCAGTGCCCCTCACATTTTAATGTGCACTTGAATCACTTGGGAAGCTTCTTAAAATGCAGATTCTGAATCTGGGGTAGGTCTCAGGTGGTTCCTGAGATTCTTTGTTTCTAACAACCTTTCGTATGACACCGATCCTCCCCGGCTGCTGGCCACCCTTTGAGCGGCAAGGTTCTAGCAAGCCTGTAGGAAGTAAGATGCACCGTCTCCCTGGTAACTCCTGTGGCTTCACCGTCATATATTCTTTATTGCACTTCCCTACTGCATCGTCTTATTTCCTTCTTTGTTTACAGGTATGCTGTCTGTCTTCCTAGCATGGCATTAACTCCTGTATCTCCCGTATCTGCCACTAATGAATAATGAGCCACCAGTACTAAAGATCTATTGGTTAAATAATGTATATGCACAAACACATAGTGTATGTGTGGTGCAGGCTACCAGACAGAATCCTTGTATATATTAATACAAGGCAAAGTGTTACTGGTTAAGAGCATGGGCTCATAAGTGCATCCCCCAGCTGCGACTGGCAAGCAGATTAAAGCCTCCTGCTTCTGTGTCCTCATCCATAATATAGGAGTGATAATAACTGCAGTCACAGTACTGTTGTGAGACCGAACAAGTCACTACATGTGACATAGAAAGGTGACTGCCACATAATAAACACATTGTAAATGTGAGATCATAAGTTACAATGTTTTTAACACTGACAGGTGTTTTATTTATAAAACCTGGAAGTGGCTGCGCGTGGTGGCTCACGCCTGTAATCCCAGCACTTTGGGAGGCCAAGGTGGGGGGGATCACAGGGTCAGGAGTTCGAGACCAGCCAGGCCAATATGATGAAATCCTGTCTCTACTAAAAATACAAAAATCAGCTGGGCGTGGCGGCGGGCACCTGTACTCTAAGCAAAAATAGCTGGGCATGGTGGCGGGCGCCTGTAGTCTCAGCTACTTGGGAGGCTGCCTGGGCGACAAAGTGAGACTCCATCTCAAAAAAGAAAAAAAAAAAAAGAAAACCTAGAAGCTTCTTAAGGTGGCAGGCATATCCTCTGCTGTATCTGAAAGGGATCAAGACTAAATGGGTAGTTTCCAAACTGTCCTTTGCAGAGATGCACAGGGTCTGTGGAAATCTCTAAGGGCTATCTCTGAGGGAACAGTGGACAGAAAGGTGGACAGAACCCAGCAATCAGGGCTCTGTCCCCACCACCAATACCGCACAAAGTAGCTCCACCCTCTTTTTTATTACCTGCTGACATTTCAAATAAGCTTCCCAAATAAAGGGATGTGTCACGCTAAATGAAATTAACTTGAGAAGCACAGGACAAGGTAATTTTAAAATCTTTGTTCAACTCTATAGTCTTATCAATTCCTAGAGACTCAGGCATTCAATAGCCCTTCTTATGACCCACTGCAGTCTTCAGGTAGGTCTTCAATATACATTAATGTTATATATTAGTTATAAATTACATATTAAGCTATAGTAAATAAATTATTGATTGAGGCTTGGTAAGATCAGTTTCAGGAGGATGGAGATCATGACTGTTGGTTTAGATGGATTAAGAAGTGGAGGGAATAGAAACTTTGAGCAGCCTCTACTCTTTAGAGACAAGTAGGTCTGGAGAAGGAGACAGCATCTGAGGAAGGTTAAAGACCAAAGGAAGATTCTTTCATGGATGCTGTGCAGATGAGGACATTGATTTTTTTGTTTGTTTGTTTGAGATGGAGTCTCACTCTGTCACCCCAGCTGGAGCACAGTGGTGTGATCTTGGCTCACTGCAACCTCTGCCTCCCAGGTTCAAGCGACTCTCCTGCCTCAGCCTCCTGAGAAGTTGGGACTACAGGTGTCTGCCACCATGCCCAGCTAATTTTTGTATTTTTAGTAGAGACAGGGTTCCACCATGTTGGCCAGGCTGGTCTCGAACTCCTGATCTCAAGTGATCAACTCGCCTCCACTTCCTGAAGTGCTGGGATTACAGACAGGAGCCACCACACCCGACCAAGGGCATTGGTTTTAAAGTACTGAGTACTTAATCCGTTTCAGCAAGTATTTATCGTCTGGTTCAATTAGGTGCTTCTACTTTTTTAGGCCAGTGATTCCCAGCCCTGATGACTCATTAAAATCCCCTGGGGAGGTTTCAAACAGTATCAACTCTCCCATGAGTTAAAACACCATCTTTGCGGCTGAGTCCCAGGCATGGGGTGGTGGTGATGGTTGTTGTCCCCACAGTCCCAGAGCTGCCAGGCAAATCTAATATGCAGTCAGGTTTAAAAATGGAAGTTTCATTTCAAATCAAAATGTCTAGGATTTACATCAGTGAGCTTTTAATATGTTGTATTAGTCTGTTCTCATGCTGCTAATAAAGACACACCTAAGACTGGGTAATTTATAAAGGAAAGAGGTTTAATTTACTCACAGTTCCATATTGCTGGGGAAGCCTCACAATCATGGCAGAAGGGTGGAGGAGGAGCAAAGTCACGTCTTACGTGGCAGCAGACAAGAGGGCACGTGTAGGGGAACTCCCCTTTGTAAAACCATCAGATCTCATGAGATTTATTCCCTACCACAAGAACAGCATGGGGGAAACCCACCCCCATGATTCAATTATCTTCACCTGGCCTGGCCTTGACATATGGGGATTATTACAATTCAAGGAGAGATTTGGATGAGGACACAGCTAAAACATAACTCATGTTAATCAAAAAGTATTACATTTACCTCTCTTTTTTTTTTTCTTTTGAGGCAGAGTCTCACTCTGTCACCCAGGCTGGTGCGATCTCAGCTCACTGCAACCTCCGCCTCCTGGGTTCAAGTGATTCTCCTGCCTCACCCTCCTGAGTAGCTGGGATTACAGGCACCTGTCACCACACCCAGCTAATTTTTGAATTTTTAGTAGAGATGGGGTTTCACTATGTTAACCAGGCTGGTCTCGAACTCCTGACCTCAAGTGATCCACCCACCTTGGCCTCCCAAAGTGTTGCAATTACAGGCGTGAGCCACCACACCAACCTAAATTTACCTCTTAAATAGTTCTTGTTTACAGGTTTGTTGCTGTTTACATGTGATGTGTTAAATCTTGTGATCAAAGAATATTTAATGAACACGTTTATAATGAAATTATAGGAAAAATAGATGTGGAAATTTAAGTAAAATGTATGTTTTTCTTTCATTGGGAAAAAAATGTATACATATAAATATATAATATATATTATATATGTAACTATATACAAAATGAATTCCAGTATATTAATCACATTATTGAATCCACAACCTGATAACTGGAGAACGAACTGGAGAACATCTTTCTATGCACACACCCTACCCCTCCCCACCATACTAACCTCTGCTTGGTCTTCTTTGGCAGTACAGAAATCTTCACTGAGGAGTGGAAGTGCTTCAAAATGGACCGATCTGGCTTAAATGCTGGCTCTGCCCCCAACTCTCTAGGACAAATTCTGAACTTCTCTGAGCCCAGTTTCTTCACCTAGAAATGGAAATGATGTCACCTATTTCCCATGGTTCCTTTGAGGAGTAGATATGATAACTATAAACGACTCAGCAAAGCATCCAGCATATTTCAAAGACACATACCTCTCCCACTAACAACAGTAAGAGCAGATAATGTCCACTGATCATTTTCTATGCGCCACACCTGGCTATGTACTCTTTATATATCAGTTCATTTTATTGTAATGCAGTGTAATCCTTCTTTTAAAGTAGGAGATGGAAAAAGAATAGGATTATAAAGTGAGGTCAAGTTTATTTCAGATTCCTTGGCATAGCAAGGTCAGGAGACCACCTTATTGCATGTTGTGAAACTACAATACTTGTAACATAAAACACATCTCAAAAATAAGTGCCTTATCTAAATAGTCACATGTACTGTAAACTCTCATTAACTATGAAAGTATCTGTCATGAATTGTGACATTTATAAAATGAAATATGCTTTCTTACCAGATAAGCTTGGCTTAGTAAATATAGTACATATAAGAGAAGGTGAAAATGTCCTTCAAACTACAGGCATATCTTGTTTTCTTGCACTTCACTTTATTGGGCTTCGCAGATACTGCGCTTCGCAGATACTGCGCTTTTTACAAATTAAAGGTTTGTGGCAACCCCGTGTTGAGCAAGTCTATCAGTGCTATTACTCCAACAGCATGTGCTCACTTTGTGCCTCTGCGTCACATTTTGGTAATTCTAGCAATATTTCAAACTTTTTCATTATTATTATATCTGTTATGGTGATCTGTGAGCAGTTATCTTTGATGTTACTACTGTAATTGTTTGGGGATGCCACAAACCCCGCCCACATAAGACGGCAAACTTAATAAATGTTTGTGTTCTGACTGCTCCATCAACTGGCTGTTTCCCATCTCTCTCCCTCTCTTCAGGCCTCCCTGTTCCTTGAGACACAATATTAAAATTAAGCCAATTGATAACCCCACAATGGCCTCAAAGTGTTCAACGCTCAAGTGTTCAGGTGAAAGGAAGAGTCACACATCTCATATTTTAAATCAAAAGCTAGAAATTATTAATAAGCTTAGTGAGAAAGGCATGTTGGAAGTCAAGATAGGCCAGAAGCTAGGTTTCGGCACCAAACAGCCAAGTTGTGAATGCAAAGGGAAAATTCTTGAAGGAAATTAAAAGTGCTATTCCAGTGAACACAAGAATGATCAGAGAACAAAACAGACGCATTGTTGACATGGAGAACGTTTTAATAGTCTGGATAGATCAAACCAGCCACAACACGCCCTCAGGCCAAAGTTTAATCCAGAGAAAGACCCTAACTCTCTTTAATTTTATGAAAGCTGAGAGCAATAAGGAGGCCGTACAAGAAAAGTTTGAAGTTAGTAGAGATTAGTTCATGATTTTTAAGGAAAGAAGCCATCTTTATAACATAAAGTACACGGTGAAGCAGTGAGTGCTAATGTAGAAGTTGTGGCAAGTTAACCAGAAGATCTACCTAAGATCATTGATGAAAGTGGCTACACTAAACAACAGATTTTCAGTGTAGGTGAAACACTCTTCTACTGGAAGAAGATGCCATCTAGGACTTCTAAAGAGAAGTCAGTGCCCGGCTTCAAAAATTCAAAGGACAGGCTAATGCAATTGGCGACTCTAAGTTAAAGCCAGTGCTCATTACCATTCTGAAAACCCTACAGCTCTTAAGAATTATGTTACATCTACTGTGCCTATGTTCTATAAATGGAACAACAAAGCCTGGATAACAGCACATTTGGTAACACCATGGTTTATCAAATATTTGAAGCCCACAACTCACTGTTGAGACCTACTGCTCAAAAAAGGGATTCTTTTAAAAGCATTACTGCTTACTGACAATGCATCCGGTCACCCAAGAGCTCTGATGGACATGTACAGGAGAATAATGTTTTCATGCTGCTGACACCACATCCATTCTGCAGCCCTTGGATCAAGGAATAATTGTAATCTTTAAGTCTTATTATTTCAGAAATACATTTCATAAGGGTATAGCGGCCATAGTGATTTCTCTGATAGATCTGGGAAAAGTAAATTGACTATCTTCTGGAAAAAAAAATCTTCATTTTAAGTGTCATTAGGAACATTCATGATTCATGGGAGACGGTCAAAATATCAACATTAACAGGAGTTTGGAAGTTGATTCTAACCCTCATGCATGACTTTGAGGGGTTCAAAACTTCAGAGGAAGAAGTCACTGCAAATGTGGTGAAAATAAGAGAACTAGAATTAGAGGTCGAAGCTAAAGATGTGACCAAATTGCTGCAATGTCATGATGAAACCTGAATGGATAAGGAGTTACTTCTTATGGGTGAGCAAAGTGGTTTCCAATGTAATCTAATCCTGCTGAGGATGCTGTGAATATTATTGAAATGGCAACAAATGACTTAGAATATTACATAAATGTAGTTGATAAAGCAGTGACAAAGTTTGAGAGGATTGACTCTAATATTGAAATAAGTTCTACTGTGGGTAAAATGCTAACAAACAACATTTTCTACAGAGAAATCTTTCGTGAAAGGAAGAGTCAACTGATGAGGCCAACTTCAATTGTCTTATTTTAAGAGTCAGCAACCACCACCCTGATCAACATTCCACCAGCAAAAAGATTACAACTCACTGAAAGCTCAGGTGTTTGTTAGACTTGTTAAGCAATAAAATACTTTTTAAATAAGGTATGTACATTTTTAGACAATGCTACTGCACACCTAATAGACTATAATATATCATAAATATACTTTTATATGCTCTGGAAAACAGAAAAATTTATGTGACTTGCTTGATTGTGATATTTGCTTTATTATGGTGGTCTGGAACCAAACCCACAATATCTTTGAGGTATGCCTGTATTGACTTGCAGTAGAACCCAGACGCAGGCCGTCTGACTCAAGCTACACTGCCTCAAGGCAAGGGCAGGAACTCTTGTCCATTCCTGTAGCCGATGTTACATTGAACACTGCCTCTCAATCCAAAAAGCTGTTTGCTATGGGCAGAAGTAACTAAAATGAAGAAAATAAGATACACTACGGTTTTCATTTAGTTAATGCTATTTTTCCAAAATAACAAAAACATAAATCCTAAAGAAGATGACATTCAAACATTCAATATCATTTATATTAGTACCTACATAGAGTTGTCTCAGTTACTAACTGTGAACATTTCTGAATCACTGCTTAACCTAATCCTGGTTTTTCCCCTGGTTCAAGTAAATCTAATTCATGCTGAATCTCGTAATTTGAAGATTGAGCTTCCCAAAGCTTATCTGGCTTCTCACCGTCTTTATATCCAAAGACCTTGCAAGCACTTTTATCCCACCTTTGATTTCCTTAAAAAGTGTGATTGATAGCTACTCCTTATAATTTGTGATGGAAAATACTCCTTCGAAGTTTTTCTCTCTCTTGCTCCCTCCCTCCTTCTCTATCTCCTTCCCTCCCTCCCTCTCTCCTTCCCTCCTCCTTCATTTCTGGACCCAGTAGAAAAAAGTGTTAATCACACCATCGCTGTTGACTCAAGTGAAACATGATTTATCTCTAATTTATGAACTTTCTGACAGTTTTCTTCTAAGTCTTAATCAATATTTTCTATTTGAAAAATTCTACAGCTTCCTCTACCCAATTTCTGGTATCTTAAATATAGTTTTTAGAGAACATTATTTAACATGGATTTCTGTCTGTCATCAAGACTGTGTTAACTGAAAATTCAGCCTATAATAGATCCTAATTCCTTAAAACATACTTATCCAGCACATATTAAAAACCTTCAAGCAATGATATGAGTTGTCTTCTCCATAACTGTAATATTAAATTATAATATAGGATACTTTTTAAAATCATTTACGACATTGTTGTAGAAATCCAGCATTTTAAAAAAATCAATTCTTGTGAATCCCTCATGGAACTAAGAGTGGACAATGCCTCATAAACTGTGCCAGGTGCTACGCCTCCACTTTGGCTACTAAGTTGCCAGATTAGTATTTAGGCAATAATAATAATAATAATAGCTAACACCTGAAACTGTATTCTGTGTAAGTACCATTCTGTTTATATCTATTAACATTTAATCAAAATAATTCAATGAGATGTTTCCTTTTATAATCTCCATGTTACTGGTTAAGAAACTGAGATGCAATAACTTGCCAGAAGTCACACAGTTAGTTAGGTGTAGAGCCAGGATCCAAACCAAGACCACCTCACTCCAGCTTCCTTAACCTTTGAGCAACACTGCCTCAAGGCAATGTCTTCATTCATTCACTCACTCAGTTAACAAATATTTATTGAGTATGTACCTCATCAGGCCAGGGCCCTGCCCTAATGCGGCAGTCAAATAATTTGAAAAGAGTATGGTATCGTGATAGGCATAGAAAATAGGAGTAATAAAAGAGCACAAAATCAGTCTAGGGACATTAGAGAAGGCTCCCAGAAAGAAGTCATGCTTAAGTTGGGTCTTGCTATGGTTAGAATATTTACCCCCTCCAAAACTCATGTTGAAATGTAATTGCCATTTTAGCAGTATTAAGAGGGGGACCATTAAAAGGTGATTAGGCATGAGAGCTCTACCCTCATGAATGGATTAATGAGTGTCATGTTGCTGGAGTGTGATCATTATAGAAGGGTGAGTTCAGATCTCTCTCTCTCTCTCTCTCTCTCTCTCCCTAGGCCTCACTATTGTGAAGACACAGCAAGAAGACCTTCAATCAGATGCAAGCACTTGATCTTGGACTTCCCAGCCTCCAGATATGTGAGAAATAAATTTCTGTTCATTTAAACATTATTCCATCTATGGTATTCTGTTAGAGCAGCACAAAACAAAGACAGGTCCTAAACAATGAGTAGGAATTAAAAACAGGCCAAAAGTAGCTACAGGATGAAGATGAGCTTCCCAAGGCAGAGAGAATAATAAGTGCAGAGGGTAGGAGGGGAGAAAGAGGAAAACATTCTTCAGGTAACTCTTAAGTCAGCATAATGGCCAGGCATAGAGTGGGGTGGGAGCACATGAGATGGGCTGGAGAGACAGGTAGGGGCCAGATCATGCTTCCCTGAGTCTGATGACCCTGTTGAAAGATACTAAGCAGATATGATCAGGTTTTCTCTTCAGAAGATGACTCGTCCAGCTTCAGTATATGGAAGATGGGAAGGTGAGCAAATCCAGGACCAGGACAACTAGACAGGAGGCTGATCTGGTAACTGGAGCAAGAGATTACACTGATCGAACTGAGCTGACCATCCCCTGAGCAGTGAAGCTAGCCAGATGATGCAGATTATTATCTTATGATATAAAGCTGTGATACACAAAAATAATGATGCACAAACACTATGTCTGATGAAATATATATGTAAATAATATATATATTTGCATATACAAAAGATATATATAGAAGATATCTTCTTAAATAGAGTACTTTGGAGAGGTTTTGGAAAAAAGATATACAAGCTGCTGGTAGGTATTTTTCAAAAATTATACAAAACACTCAAGAGAGAAGCAGCCGAAAATAAAAGGCATTTAAGAATGAAAAATAAAAAAGAGGATACATCAGGAAGAAATCCTCAAGAATTCACTAAATTGTAGTTTACTGTAAATAATCATGTCCCAGAGGAAATCTCAAGGGATAATATTTTCCTGCCAGAGACAAAGGGAAGGAAATCCTAACAAAAACAAACCAGAAAGGATTGCACAATTTTCTATAATAAAAAAAAGAGAGCTGACTGATGCGAGCTATGCAACAGGCAAAAATCACGTAGGCACAGCCTCCAGAAATTGGAAGAACAGTATGAGCACATGCCAGGAGGCTGCACCCAAATTCCAATCTCCTGTTCCATGAATTTTCTTCCCCTTCTCTTGGCTGATTCAAACAGAAAGAAATCAGAATTCCTGCAATTGATCCCAAGTCCTAGGTTTCTCCCATTCTCTGTCATCTATATATCTTCTTGCCCCTTCTCTCCTAAACTTTTGGAATTGTATTTTAAATATTCACTAAACATATTGATTTGGGGTGTCCCATGTTTGTGAGTACCATTGCACAGCATCACTTTATGTATAACTGATCAAATTACCTCAAAACAGGACTAGTTCTTAGCATTTTTCCTGTGTGATTCATACTCAGCCTCACTTGAATGTCTCAGGGTTAGTAAAATAATTGTGGCTGCAATAGGCAAAGAAGGACTAACATTTACTGGATTTCTCTTGTGAACTAGGCTCCAAGACAGATGCTTATCATGTTTGATCATATTGTATTAAGCCTCATATCCCATAAAGGAGGTGGTATTATTTTCATTTTACAGGTAAGGGCACTATTTTGGTGGGGGGTGGAGTTGGAGTCTCACTCTGTTGCCCAGGCTGGAGTGCAATGGCACACTCTCAGCTCACTGCAACCTTCGCCTCCTGAGTTCAAGAGAATCTCCTGCCTCAGCATCCCAAGTAACTGGGACTACAGGCGCATGCCACCATGCCCGGCCAATTTTTGTATTTTTAGTAGAGAAGGGGTTTCACCATGTTGGCCAGGCTGATCTTGAACTCCTGACCTCAAGTGATCTGCCTGCCTTAGCCTCCCAAAGTGTTGGGATTACAGGCGTGAGCCACTGCACCTGGCCAAAGAGCATTATTTAGAAAGTTTCCTGAAAGTACTTAGATTTTTAGCATCTGTCAGGATTAGAGCTTCTGTCTGACTCCAAAGTCTATACTTTTTCTACTATGCCACATTCTAAAGTTCTTTAGTCTAATGTCCTTGGAAAAAAGAATGATATTTTCCTCCTTCATACTTCATAAGGACATTGTGAGGATTAAAGAGGAGTTTAAAATTAATTTACCCCAAGAAAAGTGGCAAAATAGGAAACCTGAAGGTCACTTCCTTGGAAAATTCCAGCAACTCTGACTTTTGTCCACTTTACAATTTAAGTAACAAGGTATTTTTAAAAACTTGATTTGAGAATTACATGTTAACATTCTTGAACAAAGAGGCAGGTGGTATAGAGAAATGACAATGGGTTCCGAGGTCAGACAGAAATCCTGCAGTGCTGACTTCACCACTCAGGCAAGTTATGCGACCTCCCAGACTATCAGTGTCCTGCTCTGAAAGAGATAGGTAATAGAAGTTGCTTTATATAAATGTTATGAAGATTAAGTAATAAAGGTAAAAGGCCTACCATAGCACCCAGGACATTATAGGTGTTCATAAATTATGCACATAAGTTAAATCACTGGGTTTTTAAAAAACACAGATGATTTTCGTGATAGCTGTATTAGTCAGGGTTCTCTAGAGGGACAGAACTAATAGGATGTATATATATGGAAGTTTATATATATATTATATAATATATAACAAATGTCACCAAGTATATTGTGATCTAACCTTAGAAGTCACACAGTATCACTTCTGTTGTTCTCTGATGATTAAAGCAGCCCCAAATTCACACAGACTCAAGGAGAGAAAACCTAAACTACCTCTCAATGGTAAAAGAGTCTCAGATAATTTGCAAGTACCTAAGTAGGTCCAAGCTAATACCTAGAGTGATAAGAAGTTAGAAAATCTGACCAAGATGTTGGTAAGAGTGAATATACCCAGCAAGAAAGGAGATGGTAACTGTAGTGCAGTTGGGGAGAAAGAAGTCATTGAAACAAAAGTTTTCTGTTTATACCATATCATGTTGAGAATTCTCAATAAACTGTTTACAACAATTTACCATATGCAAGAAGAAGCCAGAGTCTGTGCACTTATGTGAAAGCCAAAACCAAAAATTTTATCATTCAAAAGCGACCTGTTGGTCACATCCTTGCCTCTTTGCTTAAGATTCTAGTTTCTTTTGAACATGTAATAAGTAAAAATATTTTGAACTTGGTATCTTTTTTAAATAGAAGGCATATATATGTGGTAAGGATTTTTATTGGCTAATCTCTTTACAAATCTTGTTAGTACCTAATCCTACAAACATGCCATGATGTGTTAGCATAATTAGCCCCATTTCACAGATTTTTAGCAAGGAGATTTAGGAAAATATCAAACTCACTGAAGATCACAAAATGAACTTATGCAACACTCATATGTTAGCATATGGCTCAAGGCTGCTAAGGCAAATGCTGCTTAGAGAGCAATGGTTACTTCCTGAAATAATATATCTTGTTAAAAATAATTTCAAAGCGTCCTTTGTCACTAGAATGGATAGGGAAGCTAAGTGATTGGATGCCCTCCCTTACAGCTGGTAGCTCCAATCTGCTGAACTTTTTATTTTCCTAGAGGGATGATGACTGTGAATCATATGAGCTCTTGCTTTGAAAATAGTCCACAGACAATGGGAGCAGATGGGCTTTTTGGCAGCAGTACCCGTCTTTCCATCTGCCACAGGTGAGTAGTAGGCCACTTTCTTACATAAGCCCCAATGGCTACTTCAAGTACTAGCAGATTGCAAACATCATAGCCAACTTAGGACAGCATAAGATATACATTTAAAGGAGGATGACAGTTCTTGGACTTAGACGAATTGACACATACTAGAAAATGGTAGCCAGTTCCAGTGTCATAAATTGTGCCAAGTTTTTATCGTTGCATATTATCTAGGAAGTGAGTGGTGAACCTTTCCTTCAGAAAAGTAAACATTACAGATGACATAGTCAGATTTTGAAATATTGCGGTAGCAGAAAACAGTGTAGTACAAAAAAAGGAGGAACCTGAAAAAAACACTGAATCAAAGAGCTAATAGGCCAAACCAATTTCAGCCAAGTGTGTGGGAAAATCTACAACCCATAGGCAAGTGAATGTGAACTCCCCCTAAACACCAAGCCCCAGTGCAGGATAAAGCAGGCAATTTTAACTACATGCCATGTAGTATATGCACACAGTAGGTCGAGAACAAGAGTTGGGGAGAGGAAAAGGAGGAGGAATCATTGCTCATTGGATACAGCACACATAGCTTAAACGACCTCCGGAGAATGTAAGGAAAATGGAAATTCACACATGCCAGTCACAATGTAAAATGGTTCAGTCACTTTGGAAAACAATTTTGCAGTTTTTTAAAAAGTTAAACATATACTTATGGTAGGACCAGCAATTTCACTCTAAGTATTTACTCAAGAGAAATGAATATGAATGTTCATAGCAGAATTACTCAGAATAGTCCGAAATTGGAAACAACCTAAATCTCCTCCAAATGGTAAATGAGTAAACAATTTGGTACATTCATACAATGGAATACTACTCAGCAATAAAAGGAATGGACTACTAATTCATGAAAAATCATGGCTGATCCTCAATATTACGCTAAGTAAAAGAAGCTAGACACAAATGACTATATATATATTTTTGTGTTGTTGTTTTTGAGACGCCGTCTTGCTCTGTCACCTAGGCTGGAGTGCAGTGGCATGATCTCGGCTCACTGCAACCTCTGCCTCCCAGGTTCAAGCGATTCTCCTGCCTCAGCCTCCCGAATAGCTGAGATTACAGACGTGTGCCACTACGCCCAGTTAATTTCTATATTTTTAGTAGAGATGGGGTTTCACCATGTTGGCCAGGCTGAACTCCTGACCTCATGATCCACCCGCCTCAGCCTCCCAAAGTGGTGGGATTACAGGCATGAGCCACTGCACCCGGTCACAAATGACTATATATTATATGATTTCATTTTATATGAAGTCTCTAGAACAGGCAAAGTTATAGAAACAGAAAGCAGACCAGTGGTTGCCTGGGGCTAGGTGCAGTAGTGGAAAACGACTATAAATAGGCAGCAGTGAAGTTTTTGTTTTTTGATGAAAGTTTTCTTATTATCCATGTTTTAATCAAAAAGTGCTAGTCACACAAAAAACCAGGAAAGCCTTGAGCTGAATGAAAAATGCAAGCAATAGATGACAGCACTGAGATAACAGAGTCTGAAAAGAATTAACTTAAAAATTTTAATAGTAGTTTATATATTTTTACAAGCAAAACTTAATAGAAGAGTGGTTATGAGAATTTAGAAGTCAATACATTCCAGTATTGATGTAAGCAAAGACATGTTGTACACTTATTTATTTACCCCAGAGAAATAATACCATGTCCACAAAACGGGTATACAAATGTTCACAGCAGCTGCGTTTATAATAGCTAAAAATGAAAAACCAACAAAATGTCCATTTATAGGTGAATAGATAAACTAATTGTGGTAAATCCATACAATGGCATACTATTTAACAAGGAAAAGGAACAAACTAATGATATATGCAACAACATGAATGAATCTGAAAAACATTATACTGAGCAAAACAAGTTAGATGTAAAAGAAGACTTACAATGTGATTCTATTTATAGGAAAGTCCGAGAAAACTAATCTATAGAGATAAGCAAACATCAGTGATTGCCTGGAGCTAGGCAGGATAGGAAACTGAATGCATAAATGCTGGAAGACAGTTTTTGTGTGAAGGAAATGTTCTATATTTTGACTGTGGTAGTGGCCATTGTCTAGTTTGTAACAAGGCCCAGTCTACCTGATTTGTATCTTGGTTCAGACACTTACTTGGTGATATGGTTTGGCTCTGTGTCCCCACCCAAATCTCATCTTGAATTGTACTCCCATAATTCTCACATGTTGTGGGAGGGACCTGGTGGGACATAATTTGAATCATGGGTGTGGTTCCCCTATACTGTTCTTGTGGTAGTGAATAAGTCTCATGAGAGCTGATGGTTTTATCAGGGGTCTCCACTTCTGCATCTTCCTCATTTTTCTCTTGCCGCCACCAGGTAAGAAGTGCCTTTTGCCTCCCACCATGATTCTGAGGCTTCCCCAGCCATGTGGAACTATAAGTCAAATTAAACCTTTTTTTCTTCCGAGTCTCAGGTATGTCTTTATCAGCAGTGTGAAAATGGACTAATACAGTAAGTTGGTACCAGGAGTGGGGTGTTGCTGAATAGATACCCAAAAATGTGGAAACAACTTTGGAATTGGGTAACAGGCAGAGGTTGGAACAGTTTAGAGGGCTCAGAAGAAGACAGGAAACTGTAGGAAAGTTTGAAACCTCCTAGAGATTTGTTGAATGGCTTTCACAAAAATGCTGATAGTGATATGAACAATAAGGCCCAGGCTGAGGTGACCTCAGATGGAGATGAAGAACTTGTTAGGACCTGGAGCAAAGGTGACTCTTGTTATATTTTACCAAAGAGACTAGTGGCATTTTGCCCCTGCCCTAAAGATTTGTGGAACTTTGAACTTGAGAGAGATGATTTGCAGTATCTGGTGAAAGAAATTTCTAAGCAGAAAAGCATTCAAGAGGTAACTTGGGTGCTGTTAAAAGCATTCCATTTTGAAAGGGAAATAGAGCATAAAAGCTCAGAAAATTTGCAACCTGATGATGCAGTAGAAAAGATAAACCCATTTTTTTGAGGAGAAATTCAACCTGGCTGCATAAATTTGCATAAGTAACAAAAAGTTGAATGCGAATCCCCAAGACAATGGGGAAAATGTCTCCAGGGCATGTCATAGGTTTTCATGGCAGCCCCTCCCATTGCAGACCCAGAAGCATAGGAGGAAAAAATGGTTTCATGGGCTGGGCCCAGGGTCCTCATGCTGTGTGCAGCATAGAGACTTGGTGCCCTGTGTCACAGCCACTCCAGCCATTGCAAAAAGGGGCCAACATACAGCTTGGCCCATGGTTTCAGAGGGTGCAAGCCCCAAACCTTGGCAGTTTCCACATGGTGTTGAGCCTGCAGTTGCACAGAAGTCAAGAATTGAGGTTTGGGAACCTCCTCCTAGATTTCAGAAGATGTATGGAAATGCCTGGATGCCCAGGCAAAAGTTTGCTACACAGGTGGGGCCCGCATAGAGAACCTCTGGGCTAGGGCAGTACAGAAGGGAAATGTGGGGTCAGAGCCCCCACACAGAGTCCCTACTGGTGCACTACCTAGTGGAGCTATGAGAAGAGGGTTACTGTCCTCCAGACCCCAAATGGTAGATCCAACGACAGCCTGCCCTGTGCACCTGGAAAAGCCACAGACACTCAATGCTAGCCCATGAAAGCAGCCAGGAGGGGGGCTGAACCCTGCAAAGCCACAAGGGCAGAGCTGCCCAAGACTATGGGAACCTACCTCTTGCATCAGCATGACCTGGATGTGAGATATGGAATCAAAGGAGATCATTTTGGAGCTTTAAAATTTGACTGCCCTGCTGGATTTTGGACTTGCATGGGCCCTGTAACCCCTTTGTTCTGGCCAATTTCTCCCATTTGGAATGGCTGTATTTACCCAATATCTGTATCTCATTGTATCTAGGAAGTGACTAGCTTGATTTTGATTTTACAGGCTCATAGCTGGAAGAGACTTCCCTTGTATCAGATGAGTTGGACTGTGGACTTCCAGGTTAATGCTGAAATGACTTAAGACTTTGAGGGACTGTTGGGAAGGCATGATTGGTTTTGAAATGTGAGGACATGAGATTTGAAGAGGCCAGGGGTAGGATGATATGGTTTGATTCTGTGTCCCCACCCAAATCTCATCTTGAATTGGACTCCCATAATTCTCACGTTGTAGGAGAGACCCAGTGGGAGATAATTTGAATAATGGGGGCAGTTCCTCCATACTGTTCTCATGGCATTGAATAAGTCTCACGAGATCTGATGGTTATATCAGAGGTTTTCCCTTTTGCATCTTCCTCATTTTTCTCTTGCCTCCACCATGTAAGAAGTGCCTTTCACCTCCTGCCGTGATTCTGAGGCCTCCCCAGCCATGTGGAACTGTAAGTCCAATTAAATCTCTTTTTCTTCCCAGTCTCAGGTATGTCTTTATCAGCAGTGTGAAAATGGACTAATATACTTGGGCAAGTTATTTAACTTCTCTGTGCCTCAGTTATCTCATCTGTAAAATGGATATCATAATAATACCTATTTCATAAGGTGATTGTAATTGTTAAAAAATGAGTTAATAAATAGAGAGATTGTAAAGTACCTGAGATACAGACATTTCCATGTGTTACCCATTATTATTTTTAACAAAGGATAAAGTTACCTATGTAAATATGTTTGTCAAATAGGTGTTTACAAAAGCAAAAACTGGCTTGCATAGGTATATAAGCTATAATGCTTTTCACCTGATGAAATATTATATAGTCGCTACATTGGTGAACATTACAGAATCTATTATATAAATTCTAATTTTAGTAGCTCACATAAAAAATCAGGTAAATATTGCAATAAATGCAGAAATGACATAAAATACAACACCCATTTCTGACACAAAGCAAAATTGATCAATTCTTACACTTAATCACATCAAAAGCTAGCAACAAATTTAATAGTAAACTTCCAATTTTCCATTCAAATTTCACAAACAAAACAATGGTGCTATCACAATTATTGTCCATTGTTCTGGAAGTAAAATTTAATGCAAGCAAATAGATATAAATAAGGAGAGTATATGTACTAGAAAAGAAGATGCATAATTGTTATAATTTGTAGATCACAGGACTGCATAAAAGGATAAAATAATGTGGCTGGTTAAAAATGTTATTTACAAAAATGAGTAGTTTACCTATCCACAAAATCATAAGAAAAAAAGGATTAAACAAAACCCCGTAATAACAAGACAAAAATAATTAGAAATCATCTTAGCAGTTAACATACAGGACAAATAAAAAGAAAATATTACAACTTTACTGAAGAGACATAAAAGCAGAATTGAGTAAATGTCCCTATACAGAAAAACTCAAAACTCTAAAATTATCAAATCAACTTTCAAAAATTCAAAAAAAGCAACAGGAATTCTGGAGGTATTTGAAAAAATTATAATAAGTTCGCCTGGAAGATTAAACGGAAAAAAATGTGGAAAAAATAAGATGAGGCAGAATTATTTTTATCAAATATCAAAGCATATAAGACTACAGGAACTAAAGCATTTTGTGGCAGGATTAGTGTGTTAGTTAATTATTGCTGCATAACAAATTTCCCCAAAACATGCTGGCTTAAAACAACACACACCTATTATCTCATAGTTTTGTGGGTCAGGAATCAGGGCATGATTTAGCTGAGTTCTCTGACTATGGGTGTCTCACAAGCCTGCAATCAACATGTCTACTGGGGCCACAGTCATCTCAAGGCTCAACTAGGGTAAGACCTGCTTCCAAGCTCACTCACTTGGTTGTTGGAAGGATTCAGTTCCTTTCAGGCTGTTGGACTGATGACCTCGGTTCCTCATCAGCTGTTGGCTAGCGATCTTGCTCATTCTCTTGCCACATGAGTTTCTCCACAGGGCAACTCACAACATGGCAGGTGGCTTTAGCAGAGCAAGCAAGTGAGAGGACGAGAGAGCGAGCGACAGAGTACCAGTAGGATGGAGGTCTCAGTTTTTGTAATCTAATTGCAGAAGTGACATCCCATCACTTTTTCAGTATTCAGTTCATTAGAAGCAAATCACTGGGTCCAGCCCACATTCAAGGGGAGGGGATTACACACGGGTATGAATACCAGGAGGCAGGGATCATCGTACAAATCTGCCTGCTACCGCTAGAGAGATAAACCAATAGAAGAAAACAAAGTATAGAAATAGACCCAAATTCCCTTGAGAATCTAGTATATAATAAAGATAGCATTCTAGATTAATGATGACAAGCTCTATGAATTATCATGCCATTGGCCAAATCAAATCATGTCCAAATGATACTTCCAAATAATTAGCTAGGCATCTATGAAAACCATCTGGGCACCTATCTCTGTCCCAGAGATATAATAATACTGATATAATAATTCTGTGGAAAATACATATAAAATTAAGGCATGGAAAAATACATATATACTATAATTATCAAACTGTTTTAAATATATATATACAGGGAAGCAAAAGAAACTACCAATAAAGTAAACAGACACCCTACAGAATGGGAGAAAATATTTGCAAACTGTGCATTCAGCAAAAGTCTAATATCCAAAATATTAGGAACTTAAATCAACAAAAAAAAAATTCCACTAAAAAACTGGCAAAGGAGATGTACAGATACTTCTCAAAAGAGGATATACAAGCAGCCAACAAACTATGAAAAAATACTCATCATCACAGATCATCAGATAAATGCAAATCAAAACTACAGTGAAATATCATCAAATACCAGTCAGAATAGCTATTATTAAAAAGTCAAAAAGAAAATTCTGGAAGGCTGCAGAGAAAAAAGAACACATATACTGTTGGTGAAACTGAAAATTAGTTAAGCCACTGTAGAAAGCAGTTCAGAGATTTCTCTAAGAGCTTAAAACAGAGCTACCGTTCAACCTAGCAATCTCATTACTGGGTGTATACCTAAAGGAAAATAAGATCATTACACTCAAAAGACACATGCACTCATATGTTCATCACTACACTATTCACAATAGCAAAGACATGGAATCAACCTAGATGCCCATCAGTGGTGGATTAGACAAAGAAAATGCAATACCTACATACCATGGAATACTATGCAGCCATAAAAAACAATGACATCATGTCTTTCACAGGAACATGGACGGAGCTGGAGGCCATAATCCTAAGCAAACTAATGCAGGAACAGAAAACCAAATACCACATGCTCTCACTTACGAGTGGGAGCTAAACATTGAGCACACATGGACATAAACATGGAAAAAAGAGACACTGTGGACTACTAGAGATGGAGAGGGAGAGGGAGAGAGTGTGGATTGAAAAACTACCTATTAGGTACTATGCTTATTACCTGGATGAAATATAGCCATGTAACAAACCTGCACATGTACCTCCTGTGTCTAAAATAAAAGTTGAAGTTTAACCAATCAATAAGTAAAAACATATAGAGGGGAGAAAATGTTTAAGAAAAGAAAAAGAAGTACTACACATCAACAGTGGTTGTGTATAGTTGGGATCATTGGCATGTTTTAAGTCTTTTATATGTTCTAAATATTGTTAATAAAAACGTGGTACTTTTATAATGGAAAAAGAAAGCCTTCTAAGTGATGGTTTCAGATTTTTAAAGAAGTGGGAATCTCTTCCAAATGAATTCTTATACAGAATCCTAATCATAAAGAAGACATGTAAATAATTTCTGAATGAATTTTGAAGGTTTAAAGTTGAAAATATTTGAGAATACCTAATGCAGTAAGATATTAAAACCTCTTCAATGTCACTACGGTAAAATAGATATCACTATCAATCATTACTGAATTTTTTTAAAAGTACATACTCATACTTCATGCTTTTTAAAAACAAAGTTCTGGCTTCTTATTTTTATTCTTCACCAAATAATCGGATTATAGGAAAAAAAATTTGAAAGCTGGAAAGGGTTACTTTAAGTGTGAAAATAAATAAAAATTTTAGTTCTAGCTGAAGCTGAACAAGTCTTGTTCTAAAAATCTCTGCATATAGCCTTCTTATCAGGAAAGCAGAGATGGATATAAATTACATGATTTCAGGAGCTCAGATGGAACTCCAGATTTATAGAATCTGGAACAGGAGAATAAAGGAGTGTTTGTCTTTTTAAAAAATAAATAAATAAATAATGCTAACACCCACCCACACAGCTCTCCACACAGAATGAAAGCTATGTTATAATAAATTCTGTTTCTCATTTATGACTCAATGAAACATCAGAACACTTGATATACAATATAACTTTTAAAGGAAGGTTGACCAATTTTCTTCTTGGAAGAAGAAATGAAATCATCTAAAAAAAGCACTTTGGGAACTATGACAAAAATGAGGAAATAAGCTCTTCCTCTTATGAATAAAGATTCAGTGTCTCTGTATCTAATAGTAAATAGACTGAAAATAGGAGACATTCAATAGGGAGCTTAATGTCTGTTACTAAAATAATAAATAAAAATAAAAAATTAAAGATAAATAAAAATTAAATTATCTAGAAACTCAAAATAGAAGTTCATGTAACCAAAAGACAAAAGTTCTCTTAGAAAAAATAATCATTCAACAATATGTATCCCACTTTTAGCTATTTTCTATATGCGAACAAAAATCATTATACAGTCAATGGGAAACAGCAATTGAATACTGCATGAAATAACATTGGACAATTTTTATTTTCGATTAACTCAAGAAATGTAGAGTTATAAGGAATTGAAATGTAGGACAGAAACCAGTTTCCCAGTCTGGAAAATGGTGAAACATGCATTGTTACCAGAGGTCAAATCAAAGCTTACTAGCTACATTTCCTCATCTTAATCATAAAAATTTCAAAGTATGAGAAATCTTCATATGGACATTCTTAAGACAAGTGAAGAAATATTTCCCATTTGCACCTTGTACAATCAATTTAAAATATGAATTTTAAATGTAAAATATGTTACTATAATTTCCTGTGTTATTTCTTGATGGGGAAAAAATATACCTCAGAAGCACATCCAAGTTCTTCTCTGCAGAAGCATAGCCTTGGGAGTGGCCAACCTGAAATTAATTTCCGTGAATAAATTTTGCAAAGCTGCCAGGTGGAGAAATTTTCCTTTAGAAGAGAACCTAGGGTTTGCTAAAACCAGCAAATGGCTTACTATCAGAAAACCTGAAATCATCATATCAAAAAGATACTTGCACTTGTATGTTTATTGAAGCACTAGTCACAATATCAAGGATATGAAATCAACCTAGATGTCCATCAAGGGATGACTGGATAAAGAAAATGTGATACACACACACACACACACACACACACACACACACACGCACATACCATGGAATACTATTCAGCCATAAAAAAGAACAAAATCATGTTTTTTGCAGCAACATGGATGGAACTGGAGTCTATTAAGTGAAATAACTCAGAAAGTCAAATACTGCATGTTCTCACTTATAAGTGGGGCCTAAATGACGTGCGTATGTGGACATAAAGAATAGAAGAGTAAACACTGCAGACTCAGAAAGGTGGAAGGGTGGGAAGGGGGTGAGGGATGAAAATTACTTAATGGGTACAATGTACACAATTCAGGTGATGGTTACACTAAAAGCTCAGACTTCACCACCATACACTATATTGATGTGACATAATTGCACTTGTGTCTCCTAAATCTATAAAAATTAAAATAAAGAAAAATAAAAGAAAATCTAGGTTTTGGACTCAGCTTATCCTTAGAAGCTTGAGCAAGACATAACTTCAGTTGGCTTCAGTTGCTTCATTTGTAAGATTGACAGGCTGTCAAATAGCTGTCACATCCTGTGATTCCCATTGGACATCATTATGTAATCATTCATCCGAACAAATCCAGGATCAAGAGAAGATTGCTCTATAACCTGGCTCTTTGTTATCAATCTCCTCTCAAGATCATTTATGTAAATATTTTAGTTTACTCAAGATAATGGCCATTGATAAGCCTATAAAATAATTATTTTCTCAAAACTGAACATTCCAGTGAACAGATACTCTTTAGCAAAGTAGCCTGCGCACAACTAGTTCTTAACACATATTTGAAAAATGTATTTAAGATTATAGTCTGGGCTGGTCGTGGTGGCTCATGCCTGTAATCTCAGGAGTTAGAGACCAGCCTGGTCAACACAGTGAGACCCTGCCTCTACCAAAAAAAAATAAAAATTAGCCAGGCATGGTGGCATGCACCTGTAGTCCCAGCTACTCGGAAGTCTGTGGCAGGAGGATCACTTGAGCCCAGGAGGTCAAGGCTGCATGCAGTGAGCCATGATGGCACTACAGCCTGGGAGACAGAGCAAGACCCTGTCTCAAAACAAAACAAGACAAACAAAAGAAAAAGAAAAAAATCTAAGAGTATAGTCTGTACTTTTTCTCACCAATTTTTTCTTCATATTTGTTAAAAAGCATCAAATAAAAATATGTGGTATATTTTCTCTTTCTTAAACTATTTCTCATGAATACAAAATTTTAATTGCGTAGAAATCGTGAATTTTAGGCATATTCATAGAACATTTCTCAAAACATATTTGCAAGTCATATCATTCCCTTTTAGCATACAGTCACTCAGATGTAGTAATAGAAACTTCAGTAGTATTCTTCCTACGAAACTTAGGTAAATTAATATTAACAAGACAGCTCAAAATCCTAGGATGAAAATGAAACATATATGGAAATATATTTTTGGGCTTGTTTTTAAAATTTGACTGATACTGTAGTGGAATGAAAGGGTAATGAATTCATGGGCCAATTCTGTCGCTGTAAGCTGTAACTTTGGGCAACTGATTTTAACTTGGCTTTCTTATCTGTAAAATGGCCATCATGCCCTTCTACCCACCTCACAGTCTGATGTGTGGATAGTGGGGAAAATCTATACAATGCCCATTTGACACCACAAATATTAATGCTGATGGCACAAGGAGCTTGTTCATTTGTTCTGGCCTGAGAGATACAGCTTGGGAATGGCGTCGAACCATTGAAATTGGTTCTGTTGTTACAGTGGTGGGGTGGTTGTGGTTTCAGTGACTGAGTTTAGAGAGAGTGGGAAGAGAGTGGGAAGTTCACTGCAATGTATCTGACCAAGATCTGCTGGAAGGTGAAAGTGTGTAGCTTCTCGGTGCAGTTGTGTTGCAAAAGGGAGACCATTTGTAAGACATAGTTGAGTTAGGTCTATGCTTAGGAGAGTGGATCTTTCAGTTGTTTACAGCAACGTGCCTAAAATGAGCTCACCCTCTTCAGCTGACAAGATAAATGTCCCTGTAGAGCAGGTCTGAGCTGTTCTTTTTAGGGGCACGGCACAGGCAAGCTGCTGAGAAATGTGGCCTGGTGTGCACAGGATTCCCGGCATAGGCAATTAAGGCTGATGGTCCAGTTTCCAGAACTCTCCAAAATTACAGAGGAGGCTCATGTGAGGTCTGGGCTTGCCTGGCTCTGTCATCATTGCTTCCTGTCTCGCTGGTCAAGGGCCTGGGCAGACAGTTGCCACAATGGGCACAGGGAGAGACCAACTTACCTTCACAGTTGGAGGAGGAGAAACAGAAACTCAGATGCCTGAATTTTAACCTCAGGTATTTCCCAACTACACTTGGGGAGAGTAAATAAACCATTACTATTTTAATCATTTAACTACGAAAATAATATTTCTGGCTTTCCAGCTGGATAGAGGATGCGTCGAAACAGTGCCCTCTGCCTTACGCTCTGTTTGTGAGCAGTGCGTGACCACAGACTTATTTTGGGGTATCCTAGGGTGGCTTCTTAAAATTTACAGATATCCATATGAAGCTTCCTGAGGAACAACATGTTACAATACACGAAATCTTCCGGGCCTCATCTTCCTGCTCTCTAATGCACCACCTTTAACAAAACTGATTCATATTTTTCAACTATGAAAGTATAAAAATGCAATGTTTGTGAGTTCTGAGAAGCATCCTTTCTGAAAGTGCTTACTTAAAAAAATTATGGGTACATAGTAAGTGTACATATTTATAGGATACATGAGATATGTTGATACAGGCATACACTGTGTAATAATCACATTAGGGTAAACCGAGTATCCATCACCTCAAGCATTTATCATTTGTTTGTGTTACAAACATTTTGCTTATACTCTTTTAGTTATTTTTAAATGTGCAATAAGTTATTGTTGGCTGTAATCACCCTATTGTGCTATTAAATATTAGATCTTATTCAAGTGGAGAAAAAGGAACCCTTGTATGCTGTTGGTGGGAATATAAATTAGTACTAAATTGGAATGTAAATTATTCTCCACAGCCACTATGAGAATAGTATGGAAGCTCCTCAAACAATTAAAAATAGAACTACAACATGATCCAGCAATCCCACCGCTAGGTATATACGCAAAAGAAAGGAAGTCAGTTTATCGAGGGGATATCCACACTCCCATGTTCCTGCGGCACTGTATATAATCGCGAAGATTTGGAAGCTTCCCATTTTTTTTTTGATTAAATTATTCAAGAATAAGTACATGCCACGGAATCCTAAATAACAAGAAATGGAATACCACCCTTGCTCTCCACACAATTGTGCATCTTTTGCACCTTCCTACAACTGCCAATTGTTTAAGGGGTGAGTCACTGGGGTGAACAGCCTGGCCAACATGGTGAAACCCCATCTCTACTAAAAATACAAAAATTAGTTCTGCATCATGGTGCCTGCCTGTAATCTCAGCTACTCAGGAGGCTGAAGCAGAAGAATTGCTTGAACCCGGGAGGTGGAGGTTGCAGTGAGCTGAGATCATGCCACTGCACTCCAGACTGGGCAACAGAGTAAGGCTCCTTCTCAAAAAAAAAAAAAAAGAAAGAAAGAAAGAAAGAAAAAAGAAAAAGAAACATAGGATAAATCTTTTAACACTATGTCACTTATATATTTGCTATGGTTTGGGTGTTTGTCTCCCCAAAACCCACATTGAGCTTTGATCCCCAGTGTTGGAGATGAGGCCTAAGGGGACGTGTTTAGGCCATAGGGGTGAATTTATCATGAATGGCTTGGTGCCATCCTTATGGTAATGAGTGAATTCTTGCTCTATCAGTTCCTGTGAGAGCTGATTGTTAAAAAGAGCCTGGCACCTCCTGCGTCTCTTGCTTCTTCTCTTAATGAATGATTTCTGCACACACTGACTTCCCTTCACCTTCCACCATGAGTGAAAGCAGCCTGAGACCCTCACCAGATGCAGATGTTGGTGCCATGCTTCTTGTATGGGCTACAGAAGTGCGAGCCAAATAAACCTCTTTTCTTTATAAATTACCCAGTCACAGATATTCCTTTATAGCAACACAAATGGACTCAGATAATTTTCAAACAACATAATCTGCATTTCTTCAACTTCCAGTCCCCTTCAAAAGTATAATGAATATAGTAAGCTTCCTATGCTGCCAGAATTTTTGGATGGTCAATATGTTTTATAAGTTATTTTTTTCTAGATCAGCAATTAGGACCATTATTTTAAATCATGAACAAATCCACTTCACCTGAAAGCATATTATTTGAAGATAACTAACATACTGTTTTAAGAAAAGTTTATTTTGTTTCCTGACTTTGCATATATATCTTATAGAATGGAGACTGGAAGACAAACAGCAATAAATTATTTGCCAAGAAATGTAGTACATTAATAATGTAAACTGTAACTGTGTAAGGCCTTTTGAAGATGCTTAATACATACATCTACACTCTGATAATTTATTTTTTTTGAAACAGTTTCACTTTTATTGCCCAGGCTGGAGAGCAATGGCTAGATCTCAGTTCACTGCAACATCTGCCTCCCGGGTTCAAGCCATTCTCCTGCCTTAACCTCCTAAGTAGCTGGGATTTCAGGTGCCTGCTACCACGTCCAGCTAATATTTCTATTTTTAATAGAGACCGGGTTTCACCATGTTGGCCAGGCTTGTATCAAACTCCAGACCTCAGTTGATCTGCCCACTTCAGCCTCCCAAAGTGTTGGGATTACAGGCATGAGCCACCACGCCCGATCAACACGCTGATAACTCTGAGCTATTTAATCCTTAAAAATTACCAGCCTCATTTGCCAGAATGTGTTGTTTTGATGCCTAATGCCAGAGTGTAAGCTCCCTAAAGGTAGTAATATGTGTAGGATTTGTTCACCAGGAATTTCCAGTACTTGGAAATGGGCCTGGCACATAGAACGCATTCAATAAATAATTTTAAATAAATGCTGCCATACATGGAAAGAGGATTAACATGATTTAGCTACTTAAACAATCAGCAACTCATCTGAATATTACTGGTTGGGCAAAGTCCCCAGTGCCTCTTGCTCAGGGATAGCTTACATAATGAGAATCTCTCTGACCACGAAAATTATTTGGGAATTCCTCCAAATATGTCAGCTTAACAAAGACACATCAGTGAGTTATCTTGAAAATTCATTGTCTTCCTTATGTCTAAAGAAATATAGCACATTTTGACAGATAGCCACCATTTATGATTTCATGACATAACTGACACAATTGCAGCACTTAAAATAAGATTTTCCTGCTTTTGGATAGGTCTTCTCATGCCCAATGTATTTTTTAAGAAGTTATAAACAGTGAAAAACAAATTCGTTGCAATTATATAAAGTATGTTAGCATAGTTCTTTTTAGAGAAAAACATCCTCATTATAAGTATGTTACTGTAAATGTATATTTATATTGTAAAATCCTAATTCTAAGACACTACTTTTGTTGGTAGGGTAGAAGTAAGACACTAAAGGATCTAAGGGATTCATAGGGAAACTAAGTGGAAAATATTGGGAAATAAGATGAGGCAGACCAGCCAAGCTTTGGGTTTTTTGTTTGTTTGTTTTTTGAGATGGAGCTTCGCTCTTGTTGCCCAGGCTGGAGTGCAATGGCACCATCTCAGCTCACTGCAACCTCTGCCTCCTGGGTTTAAGTGATTCTCCTGCCTCAGCCTCCCGAGTAGCTGAGATTACAGGCACCCACCACCATGCCCAGCTAATTTTTGTATTTTTAGTAGAGACGGGGTTTCACCATGTTTGCCAGGCTGGTGTCGAACTCCTGACCTCAGGTGACCTGCCCACCTCAACCTCCCAAAGTGCTGGGATTACAGGCGTGAGCCACTGTGCCTGGCCATGCTTTGGGTTTTTATGGTACCAATAACCACTTCTCTGAAGTTAGAGGTGTAAACTTCACCTGCCTGTTGTACTTTTTGGAAGAGCCTAGGTTGGAGAGAGGTATAAGGGATGAGAGGGGTGAGCACCAGAAAAAAACTTATAAAGAAAAGCCTGTGTTTGTTTTGAAAACAAGTAACCCATGGCTGGGAGAAGAGCTACTGCCAGATGCATGGGCAGAAAATCCAGGCAACCTGACTGTGAAAGGCCTACTCAGCAACAGCTGCAAGGCTGCTCACTGAGTCTTCAGAAGAGGGAATTTTATGCTAAGTCAATCTCTTCACTGCATAAACTAGAATTATTTTACTTAGCAATGCCTGCTTTTCAAAGTATGGGTTGTAGAATGAAATAAACATTGTTCTCATCCCAAGCTTCACCACTGACCAGCAGTGGGACACAGGACAAGGAAAACTCTTTCCAGGCCTCGGCTCCTGTATTAGTCCATTTTCATCCTGCTGGTAGACATACCCAAGACCAGTTGATTTATTTAAAAAAAAAAAAAAAAAAAAAAAGAGGTTTAATGGACTCACAGTTCCACGTGGCTGGGGAGGCCTCACAATCATGGTGGAAAGCGAAAGGCACGTCTTACATGGCAGCAGGCAGGAGAGTATGAGAGCCAAGCAAAAGAGGTTTCCCCTTATAAAACCATCAGATCTTGTGAGACTTATTCACTACCACAAGAACAGTATAAGGGAAAACACCCCCATGATTCAATTAACTCCCACTGGGTCCCTCCCATAACATGTGGGAATTATGGAAGCTACAATTCAAGACGAGATTTGGGTGGGGACACAGTCAAACCATATCAGTTCCACACCTCCAAAATGGAGAGAGTAATCCCTCTTCCCATGTCTGTAGAAACCTTTGCACAGTGTCCCGTGTACAGGAAAATGTCAATTAGTGGTAGGCTGTTATTTTTCATCTTTTGAATGGGAGTTGTAATTTTTTTTCTTTTTACATTTTCTTTTAGAATTGTAGTCAATTTTTAAAATATTGGGTTCTAAGAGTGCTAACATGGAGTAAAAAACGTGATACTGTCATTGCTTGGAGTTGGAAGAGAAAAAGCAAACACCAGGAGTCCTGGCACAGTAGCTGCAGGTCCGTGAGGTAACTCAGCATGGAAGGCAGAAAAGCCAAGGAAAGAAGGTTGGGAAACTGGGGCAGGCAGGCATTCCCCTATCTATTGCCTGGTCTGCATTTGTTGTTCTTTTGTTTTCTGGAACAAGACTGTGTATTTTGCTCATTCATTGGCTTAGTTATTCATTCCATTCAATACAAATGCCACAAAAGGCCGGAGGCAGAGGTTCACACCTGTAATCCCATCACTTTGGGAGGCCAAGACAGGCAGATCACTTGAGGTCAGGAGTTCGAGACAAGCCCGGCCAACATGGCAAAACCTCATCTCTACTAAAAATATGAAAATTAGCCGGGGGTGGTGGCAGGCACCTGTAATCCCAGCTACTTGGGAGGCTAAGGCAGGAGAATCGCTCGACCCCAGGAAGCAGAGGTTGCAGTGAGCTGAGATCGCGCCACTGCACTCCAGCCTGGGCGACAGAGGGAGACTCTGCCTCAAAACAAAAACAAAAACAAAAACAAAAAGTGCTACAAAAGACATTGTGCAAAATGTGGAGAGAGGGAACAGAAAATGGCTGGAAATTGAACTTCTCTCAAATCTCAAGTCCCTGTAGGAGATCAGACAAGGAAACTGACAAATGCAAAACCGGATGGTGAAGGGAAGGGGTTTAAGCAGATGTTCCCATGCAATTCTTTTCCCAATAAAAGACCACTGCTTTGGGTGCCAATAACCATGTAGATATGGAAAAAAAATTAATGACATTATGTATTATAAATATCTATTCTTTTACAAACAAGCCAATAAAAATAAATAATAACTGGAGGGTTTATATTACTTTATTAGCAAAGATTGTTTTACATATGCTGGAAGTAATTTTGATTTCTGCAAAGAGGAAATTTTCTGATTATTATATACTGCAATCAGATTTTTTTCCTATTTCAAGTTATTATACAAAATTCATTGTTGTCACAGATCAGAAACACCCATCCTCTTTGACTTTCCAGAAAGTCTAAAAGTCAAGAAAAATAATTTCACCATCTAAGCTATATGTTCCACGAGAAAGACACTGCTAAAACAGCAAAATGGTCCAAAAAAGATTCACCTGTGGAAAGTGAAGAAAAAAATGTTAACTTTTATAGTCTCTTTTAAAACAGGGAAATAGATGCATTTATTCCTATGTCTAGCTCTTCTCCTGTAATCTTCTACTTCTTGAATCTGCCTGAGACCAAGAAGCCCACATCTCTGCTGATACTGATTCCTACATCTTCTGGTCTGATGCCAAACCACAGTGATTTTGCATCTGCAAGAGCACATTTGAGAGTCAGCTGAAAGAAGAGCAAAACATTTATTAACGCCAAAGCCATCCACTGCAATCAAAAGATGAAGCCAAACAAATCGAGCAATTTGCAGAAGAGGAGATACCGTCTAAGGCAGGAATAAGTGAACCTGAAGGGTGTTAGAACAAAAACAGATCCCATCTCATAAAAGGAATCTTGGCACAGGCCTTCCCAAATATAAAAATCAAAGAGCTATTCTCCCCTGTCTTCCTTACATAACAGCACTCAAGGATAGGAAAGATAGATTTATGGATCAGAGGCTTCTGTCCAGAGCATGGCCTTTCTCATGAAGTTACCTGTCTAGCACGTGAACCTGATGATCGATGGGACTGTTATTCCCCATATTGGCTTTCTTCCCTGTAAGTGATTATACATCCAACCCATTTCCGAATGACTTGCAGTGCCTCTCCATACTTGGAGAATATTTCTCTGCCATGTTTTCAGGCTTGGCAACATGAGGTGTCTGGGCCAACGAAATGTAAGCAGAGGTGACAGTGTGCCAGTTCAAGCAAACACTTTGAAGCATGACGTTTTCCAGCCAATTCTCTGTTTTTCTCTCTGCCACAAAAACAGCAGTCCCAAAGCCAGGCACAGAAAGATAAATTTTGCAGGTTCTCACTCATATGTGAGACTTAGGAATCAAAACAATTGAACTCATGGAGGTAAGGAGTAAAATGATGGTTACTAGAGGCTGGGAAGAGCACAGGGAAGGGGAAGGAGTGCAGACAGCTACTGGGTACAAAAATGCAGTTAGGAAACAAAAATAGCAAGTCCCATTTATACATGGCTACGTTTCTGATTCCAGGAAAGAGAAGACACTGGGAGCAGAACTGTAGCAATCAATGCACGACCCTCACTATGTAATGCAAGTGGGAAATGAAAATTTGTTGGCGTGAGCCCCTGAGATTTGGAGACTATATATTATTGCAGTGAAACTGACTAATATATATGACACCACGAAGCAGTAACACAACTGCATTGAAATAAGCATTCTATCTCTAAGGGCATCCCAATCCATGAGAGGCTTGGCTTTTATTCTAAAAATGAGTGGAAAGAGATTAGATAGGATTGGTTCAAGCACTATGTCATCTGTAGTCAGAAGGTACCAGGGATAAAGGTACAATTTTTCTATCCTAGATTAACTATGTTGCTATAAGATAAGCCATAGTTATCCTGGAGGTCATCTGTTGCACAATTCTGGAAGTGGCCATGAAATAGATCAGCCTTGAGGGAATGGGGCATAGCATAGGTTTATATTTGCCCCACTGCAACCATTTCTTCAAACACATAGTAAGTTCACTTGTCCTCCATTTTAGGAGTCCAGGGAATAGCCACACACAGTCAGGGCTATTAGAGTCACTAAACAGAAAGTGCTGCTTTTGGCTTCTAGTTCTGCAACTGCTTTTACGGCTCCACCTCTTCCTTTTAATTTGCTTATTAATGGCTCTTTGACAACCCCACAGCTAAGTCAGTGGCCTTGGGGGGTATAATTACAAATACTTTAAAACTCAAAGTTAGCATGTTTTTCCAATCAATTAAAAGTACTTAAAAATATCTAGAGAAGCCAAAAGCAACCTAGGTCCTAACCACATGCACCAGGCCACAGGAACTCAACAGGGCCTGACAAATTCAGTCTTGCCAGGACCAGCAGGGAAGGGCAAGAACTGTGAGATTCAGAAAATGAGTTGGAAGGCAGCGATGCATGGCTGAGCAAAGGGGATTTGTTCCTAGAATGCTGCTGCCTAATCCAAGAAGGACAGACAGGGCTGGGAAGCAGATCTGAAGCAGAGCTATGGAAGGAACACCGCATTCCTTGGCAAGCTTAGCTCTGATGGTGGGGCCTGGGGCTCATAAGGACAGCCAGCCGCATGCTCACTGGCTCCATCAGAGATGGTTCCTCCTGCCTCTGGAGTGAGTTATTCTTCAGAAGATTAGGAGCTAAGAGGATTCATTCTTTGGCTAGCCCAGCTTGATTTACTCTTTGGCTAGACTCACCCTCCGGGTCTTACAGAATCTACAAAAGGACGAAAAGGAACTCACTGGCAAGTAAAGCTTAATGGGAACAAAACAAGGATTGTCCAACAAGGATGACCTATCACAAGGATGCTAGAACTCCTGACAGGCCAGTCTTCTTCTTTTAAGGATGGGGAAACTGGGCCCAGAGATGCAAAATGACCCACCTAAGGCCAAAGTCAATGACAGCATGGCAGAGGCAGGGCTCAGGGCCTGACTGATGAATTCCTGACTGATGCTGAGAGCTCTTCCTTAAGTCTCTCCACTAGCCTATTCTGAAATAAATACAAGGACTTTGTAAGAGCCCCTAAAGTCAGAGAGAAGGTGTGACTACAACAGGAAGGGCTTATGTATCTGAAACACTGTTGTTATTGAAAATTGATCCACCCAAGACATCGACTTTTCTACGTAATGTTTTCACAAAGAACAGGGGCTGAGATACTGTTATGTGGATATTATCCACATGTGGAAGGAAAGAAAATCAACCATGTGATGTACAAACCACTGAAACTTCATATTTGAGAATTCTGCAAGTCAACCATTATTGTCAATGGACAGGATCCTCCCTAATGAGAATTTCATAAAGCGTAAGTATAATACATCACACTCCATTAGAGGCTGGGGTTGGGGACCTGGAGGAGGTTGAAAAGGAGGGGCTCAGAGAGGAAGGAAGATGAGGGAAGTGATTAAGAAAAAACACTGACAAGTAGTGAAAACAAAGAACTTGCCTGGAGAGGATGCAGCTAAATGAAGTTTTCCTATGAGAAACAAGGTAAAGGACTCATTTAAAATGCCTGCAGGTAGACTGAAAGTTGTTTCCAAACACCGGATTGACGAAAAGATCTTAGAAATAGACAGAAAATGCCAATGCCTGTAGCTCTTTCTGACTCTTGCCAGTGGTCATACTTTCATTTCCTCCCAAATCAGATCCTAAGTACCTATTCAGCAAAATAGAATACATGAGATCACAAACAGACACTTTCAACCACCAGAAACACAACTTCACTTAATTCTACAAATATTGTCAAGCCCCAGTGGGAGATGTTCTTTCCCCTGGCATTTGGTTGCATTTGAGTTTCACAAAATAGTGAACTTCTCAAGAGGAAATGCTTCTCTAGAGCTTGCTGGATTGATTTAGTCACTTCTCCTGACTGCCCCTCAGGGTCCCCGTTAATTGCTACTTGGGGCAGACTATGATCAGTTTCTCTTGGCATAAACCACACAATAACCATGACAGCATAGCTTTGAGGGTTTACTAACCTGTGACACACTCAAACCATGCGAACTAAAGGGTTTCAAAAATCCTGAAGCACCTGAAATGCTTCTGAAAATGATTCTATGACCTGGCTATTAATAGGGATGAAAACAAGTTTGAAAATTAAGAGAGAATGAGAAGTTAGATAGGAAGTTGCACGCAACTTGGGTTCTTTCCCTGCAAAGTAAGGCAAAGCAGACATAAGAGAGGACTTGAGCTTACACTCATTTTGGAGGAAAATTCCTTGAGACGCTACCCTCCCCACATCCCTGGAGCCCCCACCCCAGACCATAAACCTGATCCTTGAAATAATTAAAATCCACTTCTACAAAAGGGTAAATACTAAGTAGATTGATTTTAAATCTTCCACAATAATGCAGTATGTATCAGGGCAACAGTGGTGTTAGATTGATACTAGGACAGAAATTCAGTCTTTGCCAGAGCAGTGACTTTATAGCCAACTCCTCATTATGTCAACCTGAAATAATCGAAAGGGTCAGATTCCAATTTTAGAGAGTTTATTCAAGCAAAAACCTGGGAATGGCCATTTCTGGATGCTCCATCCCAGAGAAATGGGGGTAGTGCTCTGAAGTTAAAAGCTAAATTCTCTTTTATATAAGAAAAAGCAAAGAAGTTTAACAAGATTACAACATTTTCAATACAGGGCCGGTTTATGAGTTACAACAAATTAATCAGTTTCTTTTCTTTTCCATGCAGCTTGTTTTCTTTTCTTTATCGCTCCTTTTCGTTTCCTTTTTATTTTAAAAGAGTGTGCTTAACATTCCATCTTGAGGCATTGAGATGGCCATAAAGTTTTTGTGTGAGAAGAAAGTGGTCGATCTATAATGAAAGTCAACAGTAAGAGGGAAGGGGTCTCCTCTGGCATCCTTCACTGATATGGACAGGAGACAGGGAAATACTGGGTAGAAGGGGGCGGTTCCCCAGCAAACGGCCCACCCTCAAGCCTGAAGACCCACAGCCCTAAAGGAGGACAGGCATTTCTGTTTTCACGGTCAAAATTTGCCTTTTGGCCTGCCATGCACCCCCCATCCTGCCCCCATATAAACCCAAGACCTTAGCGGGCACATACACAAGTAGCTGGTCATTAAGACCAGCAGACCAGTGGACCAGTGAACCAGCAGACCAGCAACAGTGGAACAATGCGGCAGAGAAAGAGAGAAAAGGAAGGATGTCTGGACTCGTAGGCGAGCTCGGCCAGGGGTAGCTGGAGAAGAGTTGGGCCGCTGGATGCCCGACTCCAGAGAAAGACCACCTTCCCACTCCATCCCCACTTCTGCCTCCCCATCCATCTCACTGAGAGCCACCTCCACCACTCAATAAAACCTTGCACTCATCCTTCAAGCCCATGTGTGATCTGATTCTTTCAGGACACTGGACAAGAGCTTGGGATGCCGAAAGCTGTCATGCTGGCCCCCTGCCCTTACAATAAGGCAGAGGGTCCGTTAAGCTGATTAACACACAAGCCGTCTGCAGACAACAAATCTGAAAGAACTTTGTAATACATGCCTACATGGGCTTCGAGAGTCACAGAGACCCACCCCTAGACTCTGCCGTGGGACAGGAGCCCGAAAGTGCTTGTACTGGCCTCTGCACCTGCCTGTCTGCATGCTCCTCGTAGGGGTTTGAGCTTTGGGGCGACCAAGCAGGCGAGCTACACCTGTCGCACGTCCTACAACCATTCACAACATTTTACAAAATAATGTAGGTAAGGGAAAAGACAATTCAGACAATCAAAAATATTACAAAAACTTCACAGCTGCCTAGTTTACAGCTGCCTGTCTTGTGACTCAGGCCCCATAATTCACATTTCCTTATGGCTCAAAATAATTTAAAGTTCCAACAGCTTAGATTTTGAATCACTTATTTTCACAATCACAAAGCATAGTAGGAGTCCCAGAGAGAGAGCATAGCTCACATATAATCCAAAAGTCTTTTCTAGCCCGTAGTTTCAAAATCACTCTTCCCAAGAAAGGTGAGGAAAGCTGGTATCATAGAAACCAAATGGGCCCGTCTGAGTTTCATTTCCCTCCCCCTGAGAGGTAATGATGAAACAGCACACAAGTACTGCTTTGAAAAGCACCTGGATTCCCCAGGTTCTTTTAGATTACCTCATGGGAAATAAAATAGAAACAAATTTAAAACTATAACTAGGTTGGTTTTTTGTTTGTTTACCAGTTAAGACCTCAGGTAGGTATATGCTATGGGCTGAATTGTCTTCCTGCAACCTCCCCCAAATGTATATGTTCAACTCCAAACCTCTAGTACCTCAGAATGTTCCTGTTTTGGGACATGATAAAAGAAAAACTTCAGCCGATTTAAATTTAAAGGAGTTTAATTGAGCAATGAACGTTTCGCGAATCAGACAGCCCCCAGAATCACAGCAGATTCACAAAGACTCCAGCGCAGCCATGTGGTGGAAGATTTATAGACAAAAAAAAGAGAAATGACATTCAGAAATTGGAAGTGAGGTACAGAACGGCTGGATTGGTTAGAGGTTGGCGTTTGCCTTATTTGAACACAGTTTGAGCACTAAGCAGTGTATGAATGGTTGAAATACGGCTGCTGGGATTGGCTCGGATTTAGCTATTGTTACAGGTGCATACTACTAAGTTAGGTTTTCAATTTTATCTGCCTATTAAGTTAGGTTACGGTTCATCTACCAGGACTCAAATACAGAAGTAGGGAGTCCTTCTCAGGCTATATTTAATCTGCTTTAACAGACATAAAGCCTTTAAAGAGGTAATTAAAGTAAAATGAGGTTATTGGCATGGGTCCTAATGTAATCTGACTGGTGTCCTTATAAGATTAGGACACAGACACACAGAAGGAAGACAATCTGAAGTCACAGATCTACAAGCCAGGGAGAGGGGCCTCAGAAGTCAACCTGCTGACACATTGATCTTAGATTCACAGCCTCCAGGACTGTGAGAAAACAAATTTTTGTTTTCTGAGTCACCTAGCGTCCTTCTGGCACTTTTTTATGGCAGCCCTAGTGAACTAATACAGTATATTAACTTCTCCACAATTTTAGTGCATATTTAAAAATCCACCCTTAGGGAGTTGCTTACTAATCTGTCTCTCACTTTTAATGCTTTGTTGACATCCACATTGCATCATAACCATGTCAGAATAACTGAAATAATGGCACAGCCAGTCTGAAGGTTTGGGCTGTCAGATTCATAACCCTTGATCCAACTCTGTGGACATCATCGACATGTACAGTTTGTTACGATCTCCATTTTACAGATATGAAAAATGGGGCTTGAAGAGGCTAAAATACTTGTTCGAGTTCAGCAACTGGCGAAGGGAAGGGCTAGGATTTGAACACAGATGGCTTGAGTCAGAGGGTGTGCTCTTAACAATTATGGGACACTGCCTCCCTAAGCAGGGAGGAGAGGAACTGTGATATTGAAACTGCCTTTGCAAAATTATGACTGAGACAGTGAAAGAGATCTGACCTAACCAACTCCATCTTCCTTCTAACCTTTAAGCTGTCCTTGTTCCTTCCTGGGCATAGACCAAACTAACTTTGGGAGGAATTTCGTTTATAGTTTACAACAAAGACCATAACAGCCCTTTCCCAAAACAACCCTCCTTGCCTGGGGACTAGACTGCCTTTCTAGGACCAATTAGCCACAAGATTTGAAATTATGTTTTAGGACTTATGCAGCTGGAGGCTACAGGATTCTGACCCTCACTAAACTGCTTGTAAGATTAGTGCTTGAGATATTTTGCAGATATTTTGATGGATCAGCTGGCACCACCCAGATTGATAAACTGGCTCACCTGATCTTGTGGCCCCCACCCAGGTATTGCCTCAGCACAAGAGGACAGCTTCAACTTGCCATGATTTCATCTCTGACCCAACCAAGCAGCACTCTCAATTCACTGGCCTTCCCCCACCCACCAAATTATCCTTAAACACTCTGGGCCAGGGCCAGTGGCTCACGCCTGTAATCCATCACTTTGGGACGCTGAGACAGGCAGATCACAAGGCCAAGAGATCGAGACCATCCTGGATAACATGGTGAAACCCCATCTCTACTAGAAATACAAAAATTAGCTGGGCATGGTGGCAGGCACCTGTGGTCCCAGCTACTGGAGTGGCTGAGGCTCCCACTTGAACCTGGGAGGCAGAGGTTGCAGTGAGCTGAGATCGCGCCACTACACTCCAGCCTGGCAACAGAACGAGACTCCAATCTCAAAAAAAAAAAAAAAAAAAAAAAAAAACCGCCGATCCCCAAATGCTCAGGGAGACTGATTTGAGTAATAATGAAACTCTGGTCCTCCACACAGCCGGCTCTATGTAAATTATTCTCTCTCTATTGCAATATTCTTTCTCTATTGCAATTCCCCTGTCTTGATACACTCTGTCTAGGCAGCAGGCAAGGTGAACCCACTGGGTGGTTACAATGTATCTGAGCTTTAGTGACTAAGAGAAAGGTTGAATCACTAGCAGAAACAGAGAAGATCCCAAAGTCTTCTTGTGAGGAGAAACATGATGATGTGGATATTAGACCTGTTAATGTCGATTTAGAGCCTTCACACAGAGCTGGGAGATTCATGGCAGGGCCATGGGTGAAGAACTGGGGCTTCTCCATTTAAGGCATGGTAGCAGAGGAGACCTCTAAGCAGAAAATCGCAAAGAAGAGAATTATAAATCCTTCCTTTGGGTGTGGCCACAGTTAAGATCAGAATGAGGGAGCAGCAGCTGTGAAGAAGCCAAAGAGGCCGAGCATAACCAGAAAACACAGAGTCCTGGGATTCCAGGGTAAAATATGTCAGGGACGTGGTAGTAAACACTCAGAACAGCAAACTGCTGACTAGTGCTGTCAGCAGACTGAAATAAGTGCTGCATTGAGGGCAGGCAATTGGTTTAACTCCAACATGCTCAACTTTTCATTATTGAGATAATCTGGGCACCATCTAATAAAAACTAGCATTTTCCAAAAAACTTCTTAATTCTCTGCGCTCACTTACATATTGAAAAAAATTGTAAAATACACAGAAACAGAAACATATGATTGGCTTTGTAAATAATCATAATGATCTGAATATTCAAGAATACTGTAAAATCACTTCTTAAATTCAGAAAATATTCAAGCATTTTAAAAACCAACAGAGATAGCTATATGTTGACAAAATAATGGATATTAGTAATGTAACTGTCTAGTGATCTCTAACAAACTGTAAAAAACAAAACTGTAATATAGTAAGAAAGAATTAGAAACCCCATTGTTTGGCTTAATCTGTGAAAAGATATTTTAGTAGTGTTGTCGATAATGAAAAAAGTGCATATAGCCCAGATATTTATTATTTTTTTAAAAAATTAGACTAGCTCTTACTACCCAATATAGAGTCTTTGAGTTGGAAAGACGATCCAAGCTAAATCACTACACCAAATATATAGATAGAAATTTTCTCTACAACATGCCTAATAGATGGTCATGCAACGGTCCTGATATGGTTTGGCTCTGTACCCCTGTCCCCAAATCTCATCTCAAACTGTAATCCCTACATGTCAGAGGAGGAACCTGGTGGGAAGTGGTTGGATCACTGGGGCAGGTTTCCCTCTGCTATTTTCATGACAGCGAGTTCTCACGAGATCTGATGGTTTAAAGTGTGGCATTTCCCACCTTGTTCTCTCTCTCTCTCCTACTGCCTTGTGAAGAAGGTGCTTGCTTCTCCTTTACCTTCTGCCATGATTATAAGTTTCCTGAGGCCTCCTCAGCTATGTGGAACTGTAAATCAATTAAAACTCCTCTCTTTATAAATTACCCAGTCTCGGGTAGCTCTTTATAGCCATGTGACAACAAACTAATACAAGTCCATATCATTGTCTTTTATTAATTATAGGAAGCTCTTCTTAATACTGAGTTTAAACCTGCCTGCCTATAACATCAATCGGAATACTTCCCTTGGGACAGAATAAGACAGTCTGTAATAAAATAGCCTGTCTCTTATTAACCTTCTCTTCTGTACTCGTCTGCTTCTTCCATTGGACTTCCTAGTATGTGGTTTTTAGACCCTCTTTGCTGATCTATCATTATTTGTGTGCACTCCAGGTTAACAACTGACCATTAAAGTGTAACAGACAAATTTTAATTTAATACTCCTGCAAAGACCTGATCATTATAGTTGTTACTGAACAAATAATAATTAAGAATCTACCAAACACAATACATTGAGCTGAACATTGGGGATAAAACATGTGGTTTAGAATGCAGATCTTCAATATCTGCAGTGACTGTCTCAGCTTTTGGGGGCCATATGGCATTTTGGTCTCACAGCAAATTCGTAATTAATTTATTTGTTTATGTCTTATTTTTGTTTTTACAAAAGCTGCTGCCACAAAGATTTTCAGATCTTATATCTTATCATTGTAGATTTGCTCTTTTAAAGCTGACAATAGTAACTTATATATTTCATGCCATTTCATAGCCAGTTGTCCAGCCTGGTGAGATTACTTAGAATTTTCATCTTCAACTAGCAGCAAAAACAAAACAAAAAAAAAATAGTTCTTTTCACTAAGCTGGCAGCTTTTTGCATTACAAATTTTTAAATTTGATAAATGTGGCTTTTATGCTTATATTCAAGTCTCCAATAACATTTTTCACAGAAGTCCAAGAACAAAGAACTAAAGAAACTTCTTTTAAGGTTGACCTCCCTTGGTTTATACCCTTTTTGTGTGATTGTCCAACTACTTAAAAAATCATCTGGAGCATCAGATGTAGCCATCCCACATGCTTTTATCTCGCTCATAAGATTATTAAAATAGGCTTTATTCATGTATAATACAATAATAAAGGTTGCCAGGGGTTCATTTGTGCTATTTGTTGTTACTTTTATGGAAAGAAGAAAAATGAAGAACTGCACAGATTATCTAATGGATAAGAAGGCAAAGGAGGAACCAACCACAAAACAACAGCAAAAACAACAGCAGAAACTGTCTGTAAGGAAACCACAAGGCCCAGATAGTGGGACACACCACCAAATCATGTACAAAAGGTCATGACAATGAAGAAATCCTTATCCCTTCGAAAACTCCCATGTTTCTAGGCAATATGCCTCTTCACTCTGCTAGGATATTGTAGAAATGTTTAAGGTGCATGAAAGGATAAGTACATTACAGGATGCAATAGATACCATACAATGATAACAGAGATAGAGGCCACCCACTTGGGTCATGGAAGATGAAGCCTTTGAGGACTTAGAGTTAAGATCTGATCATTCTTTTTGTAGACAGTCTTGAGACTGGTCCTTGCTAATTCATTTGAATTTGCTGGTTACTGTATCTTATTCTGTGTGGATTTTGGCCCAATGATGACAACTGGTGGGGGGGGGGAGGGGTGGTCCCAGAACAAATAAGTGAACATTTTGTCTGCTATTTTATTGTGATCATACAATCTAGGAAACTTAGAATAGAAAGAAAATCGGAGTTTACTTTACCTGATCTATTCGAAGGAAACGTGTGTCAGTCCTGACTGATTGCCATCTTCTATTCCAAATGTTCAACAACGATCTAGCTAATAAAAAATTCGGAGAAAAGGATTTCTCAGATACACTTTTTAAATATTTGCACATTTCCAAGCTTCTTTCATCTCTGCAGTTCCCTACTGTCTCTGACAACACATCCAGGAGACCTTTATACCCTGAAAAGTAATTTACCTAATACTGGGGGTATGAGCACATTTAAAACATCTTCAGGTTCTCTTACTCCTTATTCTCCTATTCTGGGCTTGATGTTAGAGTGGGAAGAAAACAGCTTTAAATTAAGACCACATACCAGACTCCTGGTTCTGCCACTTATTAGCTGAGTTACTTTGGGAAAATTACCAACCCTCCCAAGCCTCACTTTGTTTCTCTATTAAATTGAGGATTCCTGTTAATTCACAGAGTTACTATAAGGACAAAATGAAAATATGCAAGCAAACAAAATTAATTAAAGATATTATTCTCACATTACAATTGTTAACTTTTCCAGTTGGAATATCATATCCCTTAATGCAGAAGATTTGAACTTCACTCAATAATTATTGAGTACTTACTACGTACCAAGATAAATATGAAAAAGATACAGTCTCTGCCTGAAGCAGGCTTAGACAAGTAAAATATAAGTGTCAAACAGCATATACAGGATATTTTGAGAGTACACAGGGGACTGAGATGAGGAAGGTCAGGGAGGCCACCAAAGGAGCTTATTCTTGAATCTTCTAAGCATGTCCTAGACAGGAGAGGAGCTGTGACAAGGGAGAGTACCCCAAGCATAAAGAACAATTTGTGCAAAGGCACAGAGATGAATAAAAGCTTGGTGAAATAAATGCAATGGCTGGAGTACAAAAACAAGAGAGTGTCAACATGTGAAAATGGACACTGGCAGGGGTCTGATCACAAACAAACAAACAAACAAACAAACAAAAAACAGAAAGAGCAAATGTGCCTGGGAGTTTATTCTCTAACTCAACCACTGCAGAGGGCCTCTGCTATACACTGTTTGTATCCCCCAAAATTCATATGGTGAAATCCTAACCCCCAACATGCTGATATTAGGAAGTGTGACCTTTTCTGGAGTGATTAGGTCATGAGGGCAGAGACTTCATTAATTGCACGAGTGCCCTTGTAAAAGAGGCTTCAGAGAGCTAGCTTGAGCCTTCCACCATGTGAGGACACAGCTAGAGGGTATCTTCTATGAACCAGAAATAGACCCTCCCCAGACACTGAATGTATTGGCATCTTGATCGTGGACTTCTCGGGCTCCGGAACTGTGTGAAACAAATGTTTGTTGTTTATAAGCCACCTAAGTTTATGGATTTTTGTTATAGCAGCCTGAAAGACTAAGGCAAACTCTAAAGGATTTTCATGATAGTGAGGGGTAGATAATATTCCTAGAATCATACTTTAAAAATATGGCTTGGCTACAACATAGAGAATAGTTTAGAAGGAAGCTAAAGCCAAAGGCAGAAAAATCATTTAGAGGCTTCTGAAATAATCCTGGAAAGAAGTAAAGGGAATCTGAACAAGTGCAGTGCAGATAGGCTAGAGAAAATGGAATGCCTCCTAGAGATATTAAAAAGGCAAACTTTCAAAACTAACACACCAGTTGGGGGATTAGGGAAAGGGGGTAGTGAAGTACCCCAGTTTTTGTCTTGGATAAGTGACATTTGAAAAAGAATGGTATGTAACAGGAAAAGGAATTGGAAGACAGATGATGAAATTCATTTTGAACATATTAACTTGAGATAAATCGATTTCAAGATCTAGAGGTCTTATTTTGTTTCACTTTGAGATAAAATCTGATTTTCTTGGAATTCTATCAACTGAAAATTTCTATTATTTGGAACTGACTTGGCAAGATCAGGAATGAAAGAGAATATATGACTACAAACCCCATGGATGTGAAAAAAAGACAATATGTAATGGCTACAAATAACTCTATACACATACATTTGACAACTGAGATAAAATGGACCAATTTCTCCAAAATCAATAAATACCAAAGCTTACCTAAGATGAAATAGATAACCTGGATAGTCCTAAAACTATTAAAGAAATTGAATTGATAGTTTAAAACATCTGAAAAAGATATCTCCTGCACAAATTATTTCACCAATCAGTTCTACCAAACATTTAAAAAAGAAATAGCACAAATTCCACATAAGCTCTTCCTTAGAAGAGGAGGAAACACTTCCCACTTTATTTTACTAGACTAACATTAGCTAGACATCAAACAAACAACCTAATCTTAAGGGGAAAAAAACCAAAGCAAACAAGAAACAGAAGGAACATTTTCTTTAGTTTTCTTTTTAAAAAAATTCTCTTTTATATTTTTGTTGTTTATTCTTTTATATGACTCAACTGCAGCAAGAAGGAACATTTTCAAAAGAGCTTTGAGTAATAGGACAAGCTTACAATAGCCACTTGAATTTGACAAAATGAGAGCAAAAAGATTAGAATATAAAGAATGCTATAGTATGAAACAGGAAAACACTATGCTTAGAAAACAAAATAAGAACCAAAATAATGTCATCAAAAATAAGCAAGCTAAAAACACAAGTTAAAAACAAATAACATCGAAAGAGCAGAAAACAAAATCAATATACTTACATTTAGAAAAAGATTGTGATAATTACAGTAATGCAAATAAACATGAGGTGCTTAAAGAATCATAGAGAAACTACTAGATATGGAGGACAAAAATAGAGAGCCCAACAAATGTTAATTGATGCCTCAGAAGAAAAAATAACTCAACAGTGGAATAAAAAAAGTATTACAAAGATATATCACAAAATAAACAACAGTCCTGAAATGAGAACTCAATTGGCACAGTGAATGAACATGAAAATTAAGTATGGACCTCTTTGATATATATCTTTGTTAAGTTATTGAATTATAAGAATGAAAAATAATTGTTCAGGTATCAGAAAGCTAATCACCTACAAGGAGAAAAAAAAAACCATACAGACCTCAGACTTCTGCAAAGCCAAACGCCCAACTAGAAATGAGAACTATCTGCAGTGTGCTGTTCAATATGACAGCTACATCTGTGTTTTGAGCACTTGAAATGTGACCACTTCAAACTGAGTTTCATTCTGAATGTAAAATACATCCTGAATTTTGAAGACATTATGAATAAAAAGGTAAAAATCTCATTAACATTTTATGTTGATCACATGATGAAACATTTATATATATTGGGTCAAATAAAATATATTAGTAAAATTAATCCAATTTAGAAATGGGCAAAGGACATGATTAGATTATTTTCTATGCCGCAGTATTAACAATATGACTTAACTGTTGCTCTTTAGCTCTTTTATAACCATATACCACAAAACGGGCAAAATTGCTTTTCTTTAAAATAGTCATTGAAAAATATTCTTACCCAGCAAGATTTCATTTAGAACTGAAAATTTTCAGGGTATAAAATAAGCAATTGTGTTACAAATAGGATCTGCCATATGAGGCTCGAGCTTCTCCAGATTTTGACCGTGTTTGTGCTTTCTCTGCCTTTTCTCCAAGTTACTTACTGCTTTCCTCTATAGCATTAGCTATTTTAAAAAAATAAGCTACTATTTTTGTTTTTCAGCTTAGGCTCTTTGGTCAACTGAGGTCAACTATCCTGGTACCGTGAGATCCCCATTTATATCATCTCACCCTAAAAATGTATCCCTCCAAAGTCAAAAGATGTCTTTTTCTTTCTGAGTCATTGTATATTAGTCCGTTCTCACAGTGCTACAAAGATACTACCTGAGACGAGTAATTTATAAACAAAAGAGGTTGAATTGACTCACAGTTCCGCATGGCTGCAAAGGCCTCAGGAAACTTACAATCATGGCAGAAGAGGAAGGGGAAGCAAGGTATGTATTACATGGTGGCAGGAAAGAGAGGAGCCCGCAGGGGAAACTGCCACTTATAAAACCATCAGATCTCATGAGAACTCACTCACTATCATGAGTACAGCATGATGGAAACCGCCCCCATAATCCAATCATCTCCCACTAGCTCCCTCCTTCAACATGTGGGAATTACAATTCAGATTATAATTCAAGATAAGATTTGGGCGGGGACACAGATCCAAACCATATCACATTGTGACAGGTATCTGACTCTTGAAGAATTGTAACTACTAGAATTTCAAGCAGTAAGAAAGCACTGGGGTGAGAAAATCCTTTTGTCAAAATACCTGTATTTCTTGCTGTTTCTGCTTCAGTTTTTCTCCCATGGTTAGAAAAGAGATTTTCCAGTCTTTGGGGTGGAAAGCTGTCCACAGAACAAAACAAAATTGAAAGGGGCTTCCCAGTTCTCTGAGAAAAGCAACAACTGGAGCTTTATAAGAAAGTGCCAGTAACTCATAAACAACTCAGATATTTTTTACAAGGGAGCTTAATTTCCAAAATGATAAACCCATTGCCTGATACTGATTCACATATGAACATAAACCATCTGAACTCTTTATTAAATACTATCTTTCAGTATAATTTCTTTTCTTTTTTTGAGTACAGGAGACTTTATTGATGGTACACAAGGTGGGGCTCCCTAGGCCCCTCCCACTTCAGGGTGTTTGCCATGGAACCAGTGAGGAGGGGAGATTCTCACTGTGGTGGGGGACTGGGTGTGGCATGGACTCCCCAACAGCTGAGGGCCTCTCTTTTCCCTCTCGTGCTCTCGCTGGGGCTGGCGGTCTGGGGACCTTACTCCTTTGAGGCCTACCACCCTATTGCTGTAGCCAAATTCATTATCATACCAGGATATGAGCTTGACAAAGTGGTTGTTGGGGGCAATGCTGATCCAGCATGGAAAGTGGAAGAGTAAGTGTCACTGTTAAAGTTGGAGGAGTCAGCCTGGTGCTCAGTATAGCCCAAGATGCCCTTGAAGGGGCCCTCCAATGCCTGCATCACCACCTTCTTGATGTCATCATATTTGGCAGGTTTCTCCAGATGGTAGGTCAGGTCCATGACCGACACATTGGTGGTGAGGACATGCCGGTGAGCTTCCTGTTCAGCTTGGTAGATGCAGCACCAGTAGATGCACAGATGATGTTCTGGAGAGTCCCGCGGCTGTCGCACCACTGTTTCCCAGAGGGGCCATTCCCTGGTCTTGTAGGTGGCAGTGATGGCATGGACTGTGGTCATGAGTCATGATGCCAAAGTTGGCATGGATGACCTTGACCAGGGGGGCGAAGAAGTTGGTGGTACAGGAGGCATCGCTGATGATCTTGAGGCTGTTTTTGAACTTCTCATGGTTCACCCCCATCTCGAACATGGGGTCATCAACAGAGAGGGCGGAGATGATGACCATTTTGACTCCCTACTCTCAGTATGCCCCAGCCTTCTCCATGTGAGTGGGAGTGAAGATGCCAGTGGGCTCCCCAACATAATGAGCACTGGCATCACCCCATTTGCTTTTGGCGGGATCTTCCTCCAGGAACATGGTGATAGGATTTCCACTGATGACAAGTTTCCCATTCTCAGCCTTGCCAATGCCACGGAATCATACTGGAATATGCAGAGCATGTAGTTGAGGTCAATGAAAGGGTCATTGATGACAACAATATCTACTTCCCAAAGTTAAAAGCAGCCTTGGTGACCAGCAGCTCAATATGGCCAAATCTGTTTAGTCTGACCTGCACTTCCACCATGGTGTCTCAGGGACACAGCTGACACTGCACGAGAAAATGTGGCTGCCAAACCGGAGGAGCAGTAGAGCTTAATTTCCTTTTAAATACCTTAAGGATCTTGCTTATGAGCCTACGCGTGGCCAAGATGCCTTAAGCAAGTTTGCCATCATTCATTAAATGACAAACATTTCAATTTTACTACTTTTAATAAGTTCTACCATATGTTTAAATATTGATCTAAATATAGTACTTTGGGCTTAAAAAGAAAAAAACACAATCTTTTTTACCTGAATGATCTACACTGTGCTTCACAAGTAATCTCATGTCAATAACCATCCATTTTCTGAAACTCACTAACACTGTAATGGAGCCAGTTTATTGCCAAAAAGGAAAAGAAAAATGAAGCCCTTTGTGCTCTACCAATTATTTCAATTTTCTTCTGATATCAGCATGGCTCTGAGGCTGTGCCATCTTGGTGGCATGGTAAATTATTAGATATTTTCATGACAGATACATTTTACTCAAAGTCCATTCAAACATTAAAAAACTAACTTTCTCTTGAAGAGAAAAATCTATTCTGGACTTCAGATAGGATAATTCTCCAGCATTCCTTAAATAGTAAGGTGCGTCATCAAACCCAAAGCGCCACACACTCAGGGTCCCTACAAAAATAGTCATTTTGTTTGTTCAGCTGCACATAACCCCACAAATCTCAGCCCCATACATGTTTGGTATATTTATTTAGTAACTGCTCAAGTTGCTTATCTTTCTTCAGCATATTCTTTAATAATCCTAAGTAAAAAGCTTCTGCTGCTCCAAAAACACATTCCCATTTTGCTTATGATCAATGCGTCTTGTGGTTTGAGATTCTTTCTCCCACTCTTACATTCAGGGAAGGTTATCACTTCTCCACAAAATTCCATTAAAGGAGCTCTGATAAGAGATGAGATCATATTTGCAATGCAGGAATTATTGGGCCTCTGCATCCACAAGTATAAGCATTGTGGTTACCACCCGCAGGCAGTATGACAGTCAAAATGGCTGGGCAGATGGAGGCTGTTGCTTAGCTCCATCCAGTATGTCTTGATTCTTACTTCTTGGTTGGTGATAAGGTGATAAGGAAAATGAATGAGCAGGGTGACTTTGTATCAGTATATCCAAAATGGCCTGGCCCAGTGGCTCACGCCTGCAATCCCAGAACTTTGGGAGGCCCAGGCAGGTGGATCACTTGAGGTCAGGAGTTCAAGACCGCCCTGACCAACATGGTGAAACCTTGCCTCTACTAAAAATACAAAAATTAGCTGGGCGTGGTGGTGGGAGCCTGTAGTCCCAGCTACTTGGGAGGCTGAGGTGAGACAATTGCTTGAACGTGAGAGGTGGAGGTTGCAGTGAGCCAAGATTGTGCCACTGCACTCCATCCTGGGTGACAGAGTGAGATTACATCTCAAAAATAAAATAAAATAAATTCAAAATATTCGTGGTGCTTTCCGGATTTTAAGGAAAAGGGATATATACCAAATGATTTCTAATAAAGCTTCAACTTATATTTCTAGGAAGACCAGAAGGAGGTGGTTGTATTTGTTCTTTTTTTTTTTTCCTGTGAATAAGGAAGGAAACAGAAAGAAAGATGTTTAAATAACAACATCTGAGATCTAGATTCAATTGTGGAAGGATTTTTAGACCTATCAGTTAAATTTAGAGGTATTTTACTGAGTGAGACTTTTATTTTCCCACGTGGCAGGGTTCTAAGAAGAGCCTGAGTATTCATCAGAAAATAATGACTCACTTTAAACTCACAAATAATTGCTTTAACAAAATGGACCCAGAAACTTCCTTCTGTCTCCTTCATTAGTATTGATAGGTTATCTAATATTATGGTTAAAAATACAGACTCTGGAGCCAGCCTATCTGAGCTCAAATCCTAGCTCTATCATTTTTGAGTTTGGTCAAGTTATTCAACCTTTTGGTGACTCAATTCCCTCATGTGTAAAAAGAATATTCATAGCACCTACATCAAAATGTTGCTGTAAAAAGTAGATATGTGAATTTAAGGTGCCTGGCACATGGGGGGCACTAGATGTGATTGCTGCTAGTTTCAATAAACATCTTACATTTCACTTCTTATCAGGATAAAATAGTTTAAATTTGACTTTCTTAATTTATTTATAGATGTGGCCTAGAAACACGGCATAAAGACAGAGAGAGAGGAACTTTTCTGTCTTTTTTTTAGAGTCTCACTCTGTTGTCAGGCTGGAGGGCAGTGGCGTAATCATAGTTTATTCCAGCCTGGCACTCCTGGGTTCATGTGATCCTCCTGCCTCAGCCTACTGGATAGCAAGGACTACAGGTGCACACCACCATGCCTGACCCAGGGGAACTATGAAATTCTATTATTCCTACTATTCTGTTATTTCTTATTATCCACCCATTTTATGTATTCACTCATTCATTCATTATTTGGCTTGTATTAAATGCCTGTTATGGACCCTGCAAAGCACAGGACCCTAAGGACACAAAGATAAATAAAATATAATCTTCAAGAAGGAAAAAGGACTCATGAACACAATGTAAGCACACTAGTGTCATGGGTCTTATGGTTTAAAACTAAACAGTGTGTGGTGGAAGTACCAGTGAGGGAGAGACTAATTCTAATCTGGAGAAAGGTTTAAAAAAAGGTCAATGGAGAAGCGGATGCTCGGCTGAGTATGAAGAGCAAGGTTGCCCTGCAGTCTGGGTTGGTTTGATGACAGAGTGTTCCATGTAAAGGAGGACGTGGGAATAACCACAGCAGGTAACACAGAGGCCCTCCAACAACCTATTGGACTACACTGACACCAATTCTCCCACATGCTAGATAAAACAGCTTACAGAAAAATGGTTGAGCTTGAAAAAAGAAAACAGAAACAAACCCATAGGTTTAAGCAAGGAAGAGGGAAATTAAATACAGGCTAGTAAATAGAGCTGATGCAGCAGCCTCTCAAGGGGTTGTCAGGCCTGCTTAGCAATACAGCTGAGTTTTAATGTCCAGGCAGGAAGAGGGTAAGGACACTGACCCATGTGAGATGTGAAGTGGAGAGCTAGAGCTGAAACCTCTACATTTAGCCAGGCCCATCTGTTAAAAGGGAACTAGAAATACTCCACCCAAAAGCCTAGAGAGGTAGCAAGGAAGTTTGCCATCTACCTGCGACTCAGTAGGGAAAAAACAAGAAATTCCAAACCTAAGGTACACAAGCATGTAAGGCTCCAATTTATATTGTCCCCATGCTATCAAAATCCCAAGCTGGGACATTAACATAGAGCTGGTCTAGGACCCATAAAACCACTAGGAAACTGGCAAAACTGGTACTTCTACTACCTGGGAGTGGGAAGCGAATCAATCCCTGCTGAAAATGATCTCACAATAAAATAAGCAAATAAAACAAAACTCACCCACACACAGGCACACTAGGAAAAAATCCATCTCCACCACCATGAGAGTCAGTAAATGTAACAAGTGGAGAATTCACCTGTCTGTAAAATATGGTTTAAATAATCAGGGAGATAAAAAAAGAAATAGAAAGAACAATGAAAGAATAGGACAATGATGGAAAATGGCTACAGAAGTTCCTGCAGTGTGGTCCATTTAGATAATTACTTGTAATTCAGCATCTATAAAGCAGGTAGGTGGGGTGGAAAGTGCAGGGTTGTGGGGTAGTTGTGTGTATTGGTGGGGGACTGAGGGGAGAATGGAGAAGACGCATCAAGAGATAAGTCATGGAAGGTCGAGAGGATTAAATTAAGTAAGGTCTTGGATGCCATCCTGAAAAAAATTTTATCCTTTAGCAAGGGGAAGACTTCGAAGACTTTTAATTAAGAAAGTAATAAACAGATTTGTTTGGGAATATTCTCTTTGGCAGGAATTGGAGAATAATTGAAAGGAAACATGAATAGAGGAATAGAGACCATTCAGAAGATTTTTATAGTAGACCAGATGTCTTTAGTTCCAAGCTGCATTTATAGGCCCGAGAAATATTCAAATATACTTATTAGAGTTCCAAACTTGGGTTTCACTGAGAACATCAACAAAATCCCAAAGCTGAAGGACTATTCTCAACTTTACAGTTAGGAAATATTGAATACACATGGAGCATTTATGCTGTCAGCTGGTGCACACGTTGGGCATACAGACATGAATAAAATATAGGCTGTGTGTTTTCTCTTCTTCAAGAGCTCACAAACTAGCAGGATAATCAGACATGTAAATAAACAATCATTACACAATGTGATGTGGATAGGAGAATTATGAGCTGAGCACTGGGGAGACTGGAGGAAGTGGGGTGTTGACAAAGGCGTTACAGAGAAGAAGGCATTTGACCTGAATCATGAAGGGAGAATAACAACATTCAATATAGGAGGAATTTTGTAATCGCAAAGATGCATAAATGTGTCATCAATATGATGTAATTCCAGGAAAATCTCATAAACCATATCCTGATGATATGCTGTCATATGAATCATTACGTGACATGAGAGGAGTCCAAAACTTGATCCTCAGGGAGCTTTTAACATATAACAATTCTTTATTTTGGAATATCATAATAATTTCAGAGGCATTCCATATGTGCTTTTTTTTTTTTTTTTTCCCCTGGAGACAGAGTCTTACTCTGTCACCCAGGCTGGAGTGCAGAAGCTCAATCTTGGCCCACTGCAGCTTCTGCCTCCTAGGTTCAAGAAAATCCCCTGCCTTAGCCTCCCGAATAGCTGGGATTACTGGTGTGCACCATCATGCCCAGCTAATTTTTGTATTTTTAGAAGAGACGAGGTTTCGCCATGTTGGCCAGACTGTTCTCGAATTCCTGACGTCAAGTGCTCCACCCCCCTTAGCCTCCCAAAGTACTGGGACTACAGACACGAGCCCACTGCACCTCGCCCACACATCCTCTTATTTTATCCCCACGATAACTCCATGAGGTTGATCTTATTCTATCTACCTTGAGAGGAAGGAATTTCTTCATAAAATAGTAACTAAAAACAAGACTAACCCATGAGAAATAACAACCATTAGAGGCGAAGCACTGTGTGTAACAGCAGTGGTAGGTCCAGAGTTGTTCCATCTCACAGGGAAATTCCCAGCTGTTCTGATCAGTTGCATCTAGGCCAGGACACCATGTTTTTCTTTCATGCTTTCTGCCCTGACAAGGCAACCAAGAAGCCTACCTTCTGTTCAGGGGACAAATAAGGACCCAACACTTTTAGAAGGTGTATTGTCCACGGGCATTGAGTCACTGAGGGCAAGTTGATTTCAAGCACAGTGTGGCATTGACTCCTTCCACTTCCTGGGCCTCCTTCCACTTCCTGGCCCTTCTTCCACTTCCTGGCACTCCTTCCGTTTCCTGGTCCTACTTCTACTTCCTGGTCCTACTTCTACTTCCTGGTCCTACTTCTACTTCCTGGTCCTCCTTCCACTTCCTGGCTTCACTCTGAAAAATCTGTTGCCTCCACACTTTTCTCTCATATCCCAATCACCCCTCTTCCATCTTCTCCTCACAGTCTCAGCCCCAGGTCCAGGTAGTCTTTACAAGCAAGCATCTGAAATGCTTAGATCAATGTGTGATTAGAGTTTACGGGTGCCCCTGGGTTCACTGAAGGTAAGAAACAGAAGGAGAGGGAATCACACAGAGATCAGATTAATAGCCAAGATAATCCTGCCATATGTGTTGCAGCAGCTTGAAGTCAGAAAAGAAACAGCTAATTTAAACTTAGATAATGTTCCAGGCCAAAAGGGGCTTGCATGGAAAAGATGCATTTGAAAATAGAAAATAGCTAATAAATTTGAGGACTGCTTGGGACCTTGGAGATCTTGGAATCTATCCTCTGACACCCCCACATCCTGGTGGGAAGAGCCATATACGCAAAGATCCAGCCTGGACCACATGGAGCCCTGTGAGGAGATAGACCTACCAGAGGAAGTCTTTAATGCCAAGAAATGGTTGGGAAACAGGCATCAACTCAGGAAGATGCTGATAAATATACATCTGTGAATAATGAACGCTTCCTTTGACAGGCAGAGCCAATATTACCATTTTATTGAGCACATAATTCTTGTCCATTAAAGAGTCCATTCTCTTGATGACCTAGGAGACCATAGGGGAACAGATTGTTCTTAAACATGTACTATTTTCTTAACATGATATTCATTGTATTTTCCCACTCACAAGTACAGTAGAATTAGTGAGGCTTAACTTGCTTCCTCTTAGTAGTAAATTACACATCTTTGATTGAACATCAGATCTTTAGACCACTAGCAAACTACTGAGAAGATTACTATTCCACCACAATATACTATCATTCAACTATGTAAAAAGACTTTGAGTTTTGCCATACACAAATATACTCTAGATGTGAAACTAAGTCAGTAAACCACTCTTAGTTTAGTACAGGAGAAGCTGCAAACTAGAGCCCTAGAAGGAAATCTGTGTGCCATCTGTTTTGTAAATAAAGTTTCATTGGAACACAGCCACACCCAGTCATTTACAGATTGTCTATAGCTGCTGTCCTGCTACAACAGCAGCGTTAAGTAGTTGTGAAAGAGTCCAGGTGGCCAACAAAGCATAAAATATTTACTCTCTGGCCCTTTACTGAAATAGTTTGCCCATTCCTGGAGAGCGTTAGTTTTCTTGCTTGTAAAATGTGATCAGAAATAGATCCTAATCTTACCTATTTCTCTCTATTCAATAAACATTTATTGAGCACCTACTATGTGATAGGCACTTTGGAAGAGGGGTAACAAAGAAGAATAAGACATGGTTCCTTCCGAGAACATTGTAAGGACTGAGAAAGAGGTAACATGAATAATTTCAAGGTGCATATGAAGTATTGAGATAAGGGTATGCATTAATACTATCAAGTCAAAATAGGAGAACTTAGTAGAAACTGGCAAAGGCATTATGGAGAGATGAGACCAGAGCCAAGTGATAAAGGACGAGTAGTGTTTTTTATGTTGCATAACCTGACAATATTGTATTGTATACTTACAAACCTACTAAGAGTATTTTTCATGTTAAGGATTCTTATCACCAAAAATATAAGAATAATAAATGAAGAGGATAGATGGAAACTTTCGGAGGTGATGAATAGGTTTGTGCCATAGATTGTGGTGATGGTTTCATGGGTATATACTAATCTCCAAACTCATTAAGTTGTACACATTAATTATGTATGGCTTTTTGTATAGCAGTCTTACCTCAAGTAATTTTTTTTAATGAGTAGGAATTAACCAATGAAAGTGCTGAACAAAAATTGGGAGGATTCAAGGGACTTTTTTGCAGCCAAAGGCCAAAAATGGACTCTTTTTGCATTTCTGCTAAAACAATCTTTACTAAGTTCATGGACGCCTCCGGCTGCAAGGGAGTGGGAAGAGTGTCTTGTATATTACACGCTTTGCATGGTTTATTTTATAATGAGAACTTGCTGCTTAAAGACTAATGAAGACAAGGAAAACAATGAAAAGCTTTAAAATTAAACTTGTGTGAAAGCTTTAGTCTCCATAAAACTCTAGTCATTTTTAAAAAGCCACTTAGGACTTACTGATAAATAATTCTACTTGCAAAGAATAGAAACATCATATATTAAATCTGGACAATATCTACTATATAATAGGGTATGAAATAAAATTTTTCCGTTATCTTATTTTTGGCTGAGCCCCCAAAACCAATTCAATAGATGTCAAATAACTGCCTAGAAGGAATTCTTTATAGGCTCGTCTATGTGGTGTGAACTGAAGAGAGCAAAGAAGGTCCTGACATTCCCTAAGTACTTCTTCTATGATCAGTCCCTAAGTACCTCTTCTATGGTCAATCCCTAAGTACCTCTTTACGGTCATTCCCTAAGTACCTCTTCTATGGTCATTAGAGGCAATCTTGTGGATTCACACAGTAAATTTCCAAAGGCCATTTGCCTGTCAGGTGTACATTTGGTGCCTGAGAGATATCACATAAGAATGTCTTTTTACCCCCACCAAGAACACTATCAGGAATTACTTTTTCTTGGCAGTGAGTAGAAAGTGAAGCCCAAAGGCCTAGGACAAAAGACACACAAATGTTGTCAGGATTTACAAGGCATGGGAGATCCAGAACATGGTAAATGGCATTGGAAGATTGAAATGGAGTATACGGTGTAGAAGAAGGGTCAGGGGACAAATAGGAAGCGGAAAGACTAAGGGCTTGTTTTCCCATACACAGGTGTGTTTAAGTGTCTGTGTGTGTGTGTCTCTGTGTGTATCTGTGTGTGTCTGTGTGTGTGTGTGTCTGCGTGTGTCTGTGTATATATCTGTGTGTACATGTCTGCGTGTGTGCCTGATGTGACTGTATGTGTGTCTGTGTATATGTGTGTATATGTGTGTGCCCGCGTGTGTCTGTGTGTCTGTGTGTCTGTATGTGTGTCCGTATGTGTGTCTGTGTATATGTCTGTGTGTCTGTGTGTCTGTATGTGTGTCCGTATGTGTGTCTGTGTATATGTCTGTGTGTCTGTGTGTCTGTATGTGTGTCCGTATGTGTGTCTGTGTATATGTCTGTGTGTGTGTCTGTGTGTGCATGTGTCTGTGTCTGTGTGTCTCATATGTGTCTGTGTGTGTCTATGTGTGTCTGTGTGTCTGTGTGTGTCTGTGTGTGTGTCTGTGTCTGTGTGTGCCTGTGTATGTGTGTGTGTCTGTATGTGTCTGTGTCTGTATGTGTCTGCGTGTGTGTCTGTATATGTCTGTGTCTGCTGTGTCTCTGCTTGTGTGTGCGTGTGTGTCTGTGTGTCTCCATATGTGTCTGTGTGTCTCTGTGTCTGTGTCTGTGTGTATGTATGTGTGTGTCTGTGTCTGTGTGTGCCTGTGTATGTGTGTCTGTATGTGTCTGTGTATGTGTCTGTGTGTGTGTCTGTATATGTCTGTGTGTCTGCAGTGTCTGTGTGTGTCTGTGTGTGTGTCTGTGTCCGTGTCTGCATGTGTGTCTGTACATGTCTGTATGTGTGTCTGTAGTGTCTGTATTTGTGTCTGTGTCTGTGTCTGTATGTGTCTGTGTGTGTCTGTGTCTGTCTGTGTCTGTATGTGTGTCTGTATGTGTGTCTGTATGTGTCTGTGTGTGTGTCTGTGTCTGTGTGTGTCTGTGTCTGTATGTGTGTTTGCATGTGTCTGTGTGTGTGTGTCTGTGTGTGTGTCTGTGTGTATGTGTCTGTATGTGTGTCTGTATGTGTGTGTATGTCTGTGTGTGTGTATGTCTGTGTATGTCTGTATGTGTGTCTGTGTGTATGTATGTCTGTGTGTGTCTATGTGTTTGTGTGTTTGTGTGTGTGTTTCTGTGTGTGAGAGAGCATGTATCTGTGCCTCCATGTGTGGCAGGAGCAAGGAATGCAGAGGGTTGCAGGGGCAAAGCAGGTGGGATATTGACAAAAAGAGGAAATCAACTCTTTTACATGAGTGCATTAGAGTTCAACTTTTCCACATTTCAATGTCTCTTTATCCATTTTCCAAAATCATCTTAATTCTAGAATTGAAAGGTAAATATATTTAAATCCCATGAAGGTATGTCCACACGTTAGTGTACATCGTGGGCTATTCTGAGGTGATTCATGCTTAAGAGAAGATGAATATTGGTTTTTATTTGCATTTTAGTACGGAGGGTTAGAAAAAATATTTTAAATGTATTTATATTCCTTGTTCTTTCTAAGTCATGTACCTCACAATTTTGAGGTTTCTCCAACCAGAGACAATTAATTATTTCGGTGGAATTATCATGGTGCACCATATTTCAAAACCTAAAGAGAGCATTAGAATATCTGTGCATGATTTGCTAAGAGGTGACTTGAACCTCATCTACTTCACCTTCCTTCAGTTTCCATTCAGGAGGAGTACAAAGATTAATAGGGATTTCTTTGTATGTTTGTCCCATCTACCCCTGGGAGAGTAGCTGGAGCGCTTCTCTCCCATTCTCATATTGCCTTAGTTAGTTCAGACTGCCATAACAAAAATGTCATAGGCTGAGTGGCTTAGGCAACAGAAATTTATTTCCCACAGTTTTGGAGGCTGGAAGTGAAGACCCAGGTGCAGGCTGAATCAGTTCTTGGTTATGTCCTCATGTGGTGGAGAGAGGAAGCAAGCTCTCTCATGTCTCTTAAAAGGACACCAGTCCCATCATGAGGGCTCCACCTAATTACCTCCTGAAGTCTCCACCTCCTAATACATCATCTTAGGGATTACAGTTTCAGCATATGAATTTAGGCGGGGCGGGGGACACACGTTCAGTCCATAGCGCATGCCAAATGAGAGTCTTCAGAATAACTGCTTATGGAGACTGGGGTGTCTGGCAGGAAGGGAGTAAGACAGCTTACCATTACCACACCCTTCCCATCGTCCCCCACCCCTAGCCAGCTGGTGCCAGCTAAATTGGAGCAGGTTCTGGGTACCAGCAACAGCATGGGCCCTGAGAGGAACTAGAGTTTCCTGGACTTACAGGGACACAGGACAGGTGCCTGATTCTCATCTGACAAAGTCTAATGAGAGGCCGGCTAGAGCTCCCTTCTAAGCAAAGTGAAGAGAAGCGGCCTACACCTTCATACACTGTCTGAGGCCAGGTGCTGAGTGCTCTACGGGTTAAATGGAGACTATGGAAGGTAACCATCTTGGGAAGACTTGGCCATATAGAAGGCATCTGCCTGACAGGGCAAAGCAACCCCTAAAGGAGAGGCTATGGGATCCGATCAGATGAGGTTGCTGAGCAAGGCTCATAAGCAGTCATCTGATCACATAGCTTACTTCACAACCAAGTCTTTCATACTCAAAGCCAGAGAACAAGGTAGTGAGAGGACCCTTTGGGCATTTTCAGAAACCACTTCATGAGAGAAAGTGTGGAGGGTGCCTTTGGGCATCTGCCTCTCAGAGGGCTGGAAATAGCCAGTTGTAACAGTGCCAGCCAACTAAGACTGTGCTATGCCTCTAGTCTTCCCACTCTCCTGCATTCTACCCTAGAGGCGTGAGGAACTGTGGGTGAGAGAAAAGGTGTTCAGGAGGACCAGAGAAGCTGACCGCAACACCCCTTCCCCACTGTAGGCTTCCAGGACCCAGGCACCTGAGCTGTGGGGCATGGGAGAAGGTTTAAATTGGACAAGTGATTGAAAGTTTAATGTTACCCTAGGTGGGACTTCTTCTTTCCAATTTTTTAAATTGTGTTAAAATACATATAACTTAAAATTTACCGTCTTAGTCATTTTTAAGTATGTGTTCAGTGGTATTAAGTACATTTATAATGTTGTACAACAATTATCACCATCGATCTCCATAACTCTTCAGTAAAACTAAAATTCTGTACACATAAACCACTAACTCTCCATTTTCCTCTCCCCGCTGCCCTTGGGGAACACCACTCTACTGTCTCTATCAGTTTGCCTACCCGAAGTGCCTCATATAAGTAGAATCAAACAATATTTGTCTTTTTCTGACTGGTTTATTTCGTTTAACATAATATCCTCAAGTTCATCCATGTTGTAGCATATTTCAGAATTTCTTTCCTTTTTAAGGCTGAGTAATATTCCTTGTATGTATTTACCACATTTTGCCTGTCTAGCCATCAATCAATAGATAATTGTGCTGCTTCTACATACTAGCTATTGTGAATATAATGCTGCTATAATCATGGGTGTACCATTTTCAATTCTTTGGGTGTATACTCAGAAGTATAATTACTGGATCATATGGTAATTCTATTTTTTAATTTTTTGAGGATCCACCATACCATTTTCCACAATAGTGCACAATTTTGCATTCCTACCAATAGTGCACAAGCGTTCCAATTTCTCTACATCCTCACCAACACTTGTTATTTTCTGTGTTGTTTTAAATAGTAGCCATCCCAATGAGTGTCAAGTGGTATCTCCTTTTAGTTTTGATTTGTATCTCTCCAGTGACTGGTAATGTTGAACATCTTTTCACATGCTTATTGACCATTTATACATCTTCTTTGAAGAAATGCCTATTCAAGTTCTTTGCCCATTTGAATCAGGTCATTTGTTGTTGTTCAGTTTTAGGAGTTCTCTATATATTCTGGATACTAATCAACCCCTTCTGTGAGTTGCAAATGTTTTCTCCCATTCTGTGGGTTGTCTTTTTAGCCAGTTGATATTTTCTTTGATGTCCAATTTTAAAATTTTTCATGAAGCCCAATTTGTTTATTTCTTCTTTTATGGACTTTGCCTTTGGTGTAATAGCCACCAAAAGATCATTTTCAAATCCAATGTTGTGAAGCTTTTGCCCTGTGTTTTTTCTAAGATTCATATAATTTTAGGTTTTACAAATGGATCTTTGATATACCTTGAGTTAATTTTTATATATGATGTTAGGTAAAGATCCAGCTTCATTATTTTACATGTGAATATTGTTTTCCCACGGGCTGGACTTTTTAATACCTGAAAATGGGATCTTTAAGAAAAATTTACCATAGACAGGAAAGAGAAATCCAAGAGGGGGTTTGAAAGAACAAGGCTGACTTCTACTTGGCCTCCTATGTCCAGCCCATTCAAAAAATTGGTTCCATAACCAAAGCACAATTATCAAGTAATGAAACTGGTTTCCTGTGTGGTATATAAACCAACCCTGAAGGAAATACTCCAAGAAAAAAACAGTTTTAAGAAACTCCATTAGCAAGACATTTAAAAATAAAGAAAGAGCTCAAAGGGAGCATTTTGGAGGCTATCACATGTACTAGTTCGTTATCTAAAGGCTTTGCCAGTGGTATGATGACAGGTGGGCAGTGTGTGCCTCAAAAAAATGGGTCACCTTATTTAGACTAATCTCAGATTTTAAACATCAGAAAAGGATAAAATATTTAATCTTTATCACAAAATAAATCAAAGGGCTCAGTAAAGTCATTTAAAAAGAACATAAATCACAATAGAAGAAAACAGAAGATCCAGACATATGGCACCAGCAATGATTTTACCTCCTTCCCTGTGTTCATAATTTCCTCCACCTTTTTTCTATATACAAGCCTGCCTCACAGACCACATGTATGAGGATATTTTGGACTTCATATCAAGCATTTCTATGACTCATATAACATCATCTAATGGACCACTTATGTCATTATTTCCAAGAAACTAATCTCTAAGGAATGGCACTAAAACTTTGTTCTCATCTAAGGTATTAAAGGTTTTTTTCTATATACATAAACTAGAAAATAGTATTAAGACATAAAAATAATGCTTTAAATTATATGTTAACACCGTAAAGAAAATATTCCTAGGGTTGCATTATCCAACCCTGTAGCCACTGGCCACATGTAGCTATTTAAACTTAAATTTTAATTAATTGAAGTTTAAAAAAATTAAATATTCATTTAGTAGTGGCCACCACATTAGACAGCATATACATAGAAAATGTTTATCATTACAGAAAGTTGTTTTTTTTTCAGAGACAGAGTCTCACTCTGTTGCCCAGGCTGGAGTGCAGTTTCATAATCTCGGCTCACTGCAACCTCTGCCTCCCGAGTTCAACCGATTCTCCTGCTTCAGCCTCCCGAATAGTTAGAACTACAGGGATGCACCACCAACCCCAGCTAATTTTTGTATTTTTAGTAGAGATGGGGTTTCCCATGTTGGCCAGGCTGGTCTCCAGCTCCTGACCTCAGGTGATCCACCCACCTTGGCCTCCCAAAGTGCTGGGATTACAAGCATGAGCCACCACACCTGGCCTATTACAGAAAGTTGTTTTGGACAACACTGTTCTAGAATTTCAGAGCCAATCACTTTGGAAAACTAAAAAAACTCCTGTTTTCTGTGCATGACTAGGTTCTTAATATCTTAATGTTCAATGAATTTGAGCTTTTGTAAAGTAAGAAGATACGTGATGTCACAGGCTTGTAAAGGCAGAATATTATTCCTCAATTTAGAGGCAGGCTGAGTATCCCTTGATACTTTATTTTTAAATTGCTGTATTAAGGCCAAGAGACAGGCAAAAATTCAAAGTTGCAAAACTTCTTCCTAGAAGCCTGAATGCCCTTCAGATTGCTTGCAAACCATGAAAATTCAGCACTGAGGGATTTAAAATGTTGAGTTAGTGACCTCATGCACTTAGCTTTTTCACAGAAGTTTTCACGGTTTCTCGACTAAACACATAATGCACTTCTTTGTATCACATTTTTTCCCATATTTGTCATTTTCACTTCCCTTTTACATGATTCATCCTTTAATGTGTTAAGATTACATTATTTACTGGCATGCATAGACATTTGTAAGAGTACTGAAGAAGGGAAAACTTACGGGAAGTTTTTTTAAATTCTGTTATCTAGAAACTCATTATTTACTTGGAACAAGGAAAATTAGGAGTTTTGAATAGTTGACATTTTACTATTCAGCTCCCTTTCCCCACCAAAGAACAAGCTGAATAAATCTTTGTCAGAATTTAAATTTGTCTTTAACTGCTTCCTCCGGAAACATGCAGAGTATTAGATCATCAAAAATTACATTCATTTGTCTAATGAAGGCATGTCCAAATCTCAGAAGCTTTATCTAATGTCTAACCAGAATATGTGATTTCATCTGCCTACAGTGGAAAAATCTATATGTAGCCTAAAAATTCTCATTATGATATTCTTAAAACTTTATCATAGGGAGACTGGAAGGAGCAAGTACAGTCTCTTTACAAGCAATGTGGCTACCAATGCCCAGCAACACCTCAACCCCATCCTGGAGCAGTGGCGCCGTTAAGGAAGCGTCTTTGCTAGAGAAATCTATACATGGGCTTTTTGGTTCTCATTGTGGCTCTCACTATATGGTTCTGACAGTCTGACTTCTGAAACTATTGTGTGTCTACGGCCATACCACTCTGCACATGCCCAGTCTCATCTGAAATTAAACTATTGTGATAATGAATGTTATTTTTTGTATAGGCAGAACTTAGATTTTTAACTCTTAGCAACCTTTATTAAATGGAAAGGGATTGTTAACACACCCAGCCCCATACCTTGTCCCTTCCTATAACTAAAGAAAGACCTAGAGAGACTGACTTTGGAAAATTAATTGACAGTTGCTATGTTTTGAATGTCCCCACAAAAACTCATGTTGAAATTTAATTGCCATTGTAAGGGTATTGGAAGGTGGAACCTTTATTTAAGAAGTTAACACTATAAAAAAATATAAGGGCTCTGCCCTCATGAATGGATTAATGCCAGTATATTGGAAGTGGGTTAATTATCACAAGAGTGGGCTTCTGATAAAAGCTTAAGTTCAGCCTCTATTTCTGTCTCTGTCTCATGGGCTCAATCCCACCTTCCACCCTTCCACTATGGGATGCCACTCGCCAGATGCCAGTGCCATTGGGACTTCCTAACCTCCAGAACCATGATCTAAATAAACCTTTCTTTATAAATTATCCATTCTGTTATAGCAGCAGAAAACAACAGTGTTGAACAATTTATGGAATTTTTAAAATTTTATAAAGTTTACTGTGGTCTTCTGAGAAATTTCCCAGGTCCAGGCATACTATTGACATTAAAAAAAACACACACATATAATATTAGAACTCAGGGAAGGAAAAGAGGAACAAAATTTCAATGGAAGTGAATGGTAAAGATTATGAATTTCCAGGAAGAGAAGTATTGCAAAGAATTCCAGATGGGGTAGGCAACGAAAGGAGGTAGAAGAAATGAACCTAAGATATGTCAGGAAGAGGAAGAGTACAAGAGGCTGTAATCAATGCTTTTCAAACTTTAACATGCCTCGGAATCACATTTTGCTACAATGCAGCCTTAAATAAAATAAGTCTGGATTAGGGCCTGAGACTCTGCATTTCTAGCAGGCACTCAGGTGATTCCAATGCTCTGCTTTCATAGGCCACATTTTGAGTAACAAAGCTGCAGTCAACTCAGTTACCGTAATCACTGAATAACTCACATTTATGTTGATCCTTTGTTGCATAGGACGGTCCCTCACATAATTTACCTCTTTTGATCACTAGATGAGTAAAACAGGATTCTGTGAAATATCTAGTCTTATTTTATCTCTGTTATGGAAACACAGGGAGGCTTTGAGGACTCAGCATCGCACCACACTCCTGGATTTTTAAGAAACTCTCCTTTTAACAAGTTCTAAAGATCATCTCAAATATTCTACACTTGCCTTTCCCAAACTGGATGTGATTGATATGCCAGTGACAAAAATGTTTCATGCTCAAATAAGTTTGAAAATGTGAGTTAAACACAGTTAGATGTTTCTTTACTATAAGACTCTCAGAGCGTTTGATACGAATGTACATCAGAAGTCTTTGAGAGATTTGACCACAGACATAATGCTTTCTTTGTAGTAAACCTATTAACACCTGCTGGAGAAACTTCCCTACATTGTGAACAGTGAGGTTTTTGACTACTAGTTCTGAAGTCTCATTGTTCTTAACTTCATAGATATTACTTTGACCAATGTAATCAGTGACCTATGCTTAAATATAAGTCATTGCTAAGAGGGTTTTCAAAGCTGGCCAGGGCATCCAGTTAGAAACAATGATCACCTTTGCACCAGTCGATTAGATGGGGTTGAGCAGAGAACAGCTACTGTAGAAAACGCTGGAAAGAGCATCATGCTGAGAATGTACAAAGGACACATAATACAATTAGGATATTGAAAACCATCATTTTAAATGGTGCACCATAGCTGTAAACCGTAAGGAAATGATAGTGGCAAACAGGACCAGTCTACTGTGTACCAAACAAACAGAATAGCTCATCATAAGTAAGCAGAGAAGCGCCCAACCCAAGGACTGTTTATACAGAAGTTTTCCAAGCACAGCCCATAGTATCCTGTAATCACTGCCTTTGTGAGTGAAGAGAAATACCAAAAACTTTCCAGCACAAGACTTCGGAAGTCTGACCTCACCCTTCCCCACTATGATAACTAGGAGAGAAGTTTCTAACTATATAAAATATATGAAACTCAAAGCTACAAAAAATACCTCTCTGACCTTTCTTTGGACTGGTTATGTTAAAATAAATTGAATTGAGGTTTTGCCTACAACAAATGGACATAGAGCAATGATAAGCTACTCTCTATAATGAATTCTGAGTAAGCAGAAATGAGCTCTTTTTTTTTTTTTTTTGAGACGGAGTCTCACTCTTTTGCCCAGGCTGGAGTGCAGTGGCACGATCTCGGCTCACTGCAAGCTCCACCACCTGGGTTCACACCATTCTCCTGCCTCAGCCTCCTGAGTAGCTGGGACTACAGGCACCCACCACCACGCCTGGCTAATTTTTTGTATTTTTAGTAGAGACGGGGTTTCACTGTGTTAGCCAAGATGGTCTCAATCTCCTGACCTCATGATCCACCCGTCTCGGCCTCCCAAAGTGCTGGGATTACAGGCGTGAGCCACTGTGCCCCACTGAACTCCTTTTTTTATATAAAAAATAAAAAGAGCTTTAAACAAACTGACTTTCTCCTTTTACACAAAGAAATAATTGATGCTTTCAAAGTTTAGGAGAAAATTCTAAATACGCTGTCACGATAGCTAATGAGTTTCCTTTATATCTGTATTAGTCTATTCTCACGCTGCTAATAAAGACATACATGACACTGGGTAATTTATAAAGGAAAGAGGTTTAATTGACTCACAGTTCCACATGGCTAGAAAGGCCTCACAATCATGGTGGAAGGCCAGTGAGGAGCAAAGTCACATTTTACACGGCAACAGGCAAGACAGCTTGTGCAGGGGAACTCCCATTTATAAAACCATCAGATCTCGTGAGACTTATTCACTACCACAAGCACAGTAGGAGGGAAACCGGCCCTATGATTCAATTATCTCCACCTGGCACCTGGCAGGGGTTATTACAATTCAAGGTGAGATTTGAGTGGGAACACAGCCAAACCATATCATATCAATATCAAAGTTCCATCTCGTAGAAAATTGATATGCAATGGTTCTCAAAATTCAGCTGCATCAAAATCACTTAGAGAGCTTGCTGGGATCTACCCTGGAGTTTCTGATTCAGTAAAACTGGGATGGGGCCTAAGGATCTGAATTTCTAACAAGTTCTCAGGTGATACTGATGCTGCAGGTCTGGGGGCCACATTTGAATACAGCTGGAATGGGATGAGCCTTAGCAATCAGCTGATCCATATCTTTACCTTACAGATGAGGAAGTGGGGCATAGAGAAGAATTCATCACTGAAGGCGAGGCCAGCAACAGCTACCTTGAACACCGCTGCACTCTGCTCTGTCCTCTTCCACTGTTTTAGTCACATGTCCAGGGTCTCAAAATGTTATACTGCTTTTCTCTACACTCTCCTCTTCATTCCCTTATCAAGAAAAACTATGAAAACTTTACTGTGGGGAAAAAAGGTTACCAGGACTCTGTCTATCTATCCTTCTAGTGTATCTTTGCCTTGTACTCTCTTTCAGCTGCTTCACTACTCTCAATATTGTCAAAAACTAATAACACAAATGATGCTTGCCTGAAGAAATGAAAGTGAATTGGGCCCTGTGAAATATAATTGATATTGGGCTGTAGGTATTAACCCAATATGCCTGTAAAATGATTTCAGCATTCTCAGTTCCCTCTGTGTGTATGTGTGTTTAATTCTCTTTTGAATGTATAATATCTTAATATGCTCCACAATAAATAAAGAGTTAAATAAAGTCTTTGGCGTGTGTTCATTTACTATTTTTATAATTTTTGTATCGTGGTTTATGTTTTTAAAAAAACTTATCTTTTAATATGCTAAAAAAAACAGTACTTCTTGAATGGTAGAATAAAGACCATCAAAAATCTGCTCATCCAATGAGATCAGTGGCAATGAGATCAGTGGCAAAAATTGTCAAAATTAACTTTTTCAGAATTCTGGAAATTAACTAAAAGATTGCAAAATGTCAAGGACTGTTTAGTCAGGAAAAAATGGCTGAATCTTGGTAAGACCAGTGAGCTATTCTGTGGCATTTTAACTTGATCTAATCCCACTTCCCCACCCCAATTCCATGGTAACGTTGAAAACCAACAGCCTCGCAACTATGGTAGCTACGAAAACCAGCAGCCTGGCAGCCACTGGAAAGGGTCAAATGGATATGGATATAAGACTTCCCCCAAATCTCGTAATTGTTAAGACTTGACCTGTGTGGCAGTTCACTGAAAATATCCATTCTCAGGGCTTTTCTGTATTTGACCTAACCCAGAATTTGCTCTGTGCCAACAGCCCTATCCCTAGGGCATTTGTTTAAAAAAAAAAAATAGGTGGCAATTATTTCACATTGCAGCTGCCTGAGACAATGTTACTGGTTGGAGCTAACAGGAAACCAACCGAAACACAACAACCAAGGAATTAAGATGTCCATAAGAGACTTTGGAAAGAAACACATATTCCTGCAAATACAGAAGGTCATTCACATGTGCAGGGCTGTGTACCCGCAGAGGAAAGACCTGAGAAGATCCCAATTCCTCACCTCTGGCTTACCTTAAGATTACATACAAGCAGGAAGAAAGTTTAAGGCAAAGGTGTAAACTGCCTGTAGGAATATTAAAGATATACCCCAACCTACACATATATCCCATCACCCAAAACTGGGAAACTTATTGGTTCAAGGAATGTAAGGAAATATCTGTCTAATCATTAGCTGACTACCAATCTAACCAGGCAGAGACTTCAATGGCTGCATGTAAAAGAAGAATATAGACTTTACAGAATTAGTGCAGGAAAGTCACTAAAAAAATGAATAAACAAACAATAATAATAGTAAGAAAAAATAGCAACAATAACGACAAACTTTGGGGAGAAGAGAGCATCTGATTTCCTGAATAGACATATTATTTAAAATGTCCAGTTTTTAACAAAAACAGAGAGACACACATACACACACAAAAAAGAATGTCCCATGCAAAAGAAAACAAGCAGTAAATTCTCCTTGACAAAGTCCAGACTTTGGATTTAGCAAACAAAGATTTTATTTTGCTTCTTGTTTTATAATTTGACATTTTATTTTAGACTCACTGGGTACATGTGCAAGTTTGTTGCATGGGTATACTGTGTGATACTGAGGTTTGGGGTATGAATAATCCTCACTCCCAGGTAGTGAGTATAGTACCCAATAGTTGTTCTTTTTTAACCCTTGTCCCCCTCCCTCCCTTCCTCTTCTAGTAGTCCCCGGTGTCTATTTTTGCCATATATATGTCCATGAGTACTCAATAAACAATGACTTTTAATCATCTAATGAACTAAAGGAAACCGCATCTAAAAAATTAAAACAAAGGGTGAGAATAATGTCTCATCAAACAAAAATATCTATAAAAGACATAAATTATTGTTTTAAGAGAATAGAAATTCTGAAGTTGAAAAGTATAACTGAAATTAAAATCACTAGATGGGATTAACAACAAATTTGAACTCATAGAAGAAAGAATCAGTGAACTTGAAGATAGGCCAATTGTGATTATCCAGGACCAGAAAGAAAAAAGATTAAAATAAAAAATAACAAGCTTCAGAAACCTGTGGGACACTATCAAGCATACCAACATATGGCAGTCCAAGAGAAGAAAAGATTGATAAAAAGACAGAAATATCATTTGAAAAAATAATGGCCAAAAATTTTCCAAATTTGGTCAAACATATTACACAGTCAAAAATCTAAATAAATTCAAGTAGAATAAACTCAAAGAGATCCACAGTGAGTTACATTGTAATCTGACTGTAAAAAGACAAAGACAAAGAAAGAATCTTGAAAGCAGCAAGAGAGAAATGGCTTACCACATACAAAGGATTCTTAGCAAGATTAACTGTTGGTTTTTCATCAGAAACCATTGAGATCAGAAGGAAATGGGAGTTAATATATTCAAAGTGCTGAAAGAAAAAGATTGTCAATCAAGAATTCTATATTAAGCAAAAGTGTCTTTCAAAAATGAAGGAGAAAGTAAGATATTCCCAGATAAACTAAAACTAAAACTAAAATAATTCATCAGTAGCAGACATGCCATATAAGAAATACAAATCACTCCAATCACTAAAATCAGAAATGTTAAAGAACATTATTAGGGTGTTTAAAGAAATAAAAGGATTATTAGAAAATACTACAAACAATTGTGTGCTAACAAATTAAATAACCTAGATGAGGTAGCCAAATTCCTAGAAAGATACAAACTACCAAAACTGACTCAAGAAGAAACTGAATATTCAAATAGACCTATAATAAGTAAAGAGATTGAATTAGTAATCCAAAAACTTCTCACAAAAATCCAGGCTCAAGTGATTTCAATGATGAATTCCACTGAATAATTTAGAAAGAATGAAGATCACTCACAAACTTTTCTGAAAAGGTGGAAGAGAAAGGAACATTTCCCAACTAATTCTATGGAGGCCACATCACCATAATAACATAATCAGATATAGATATCGAAAGAGAAAAAAAAAACAGACTAATATCTCTTATGAATATAGATGCAAGAATCCTCAACAAAAGTGTAGCAGGCCATATTGAACAACATATAAAATGGATTATACACCATGACTAAGTGAGATTATCCCAAGAATGCAAGGTTGGCTCAATATAAGAAATCTATCAATGTGATATACCATATTAGTAGAATTAAAGATAAACCCACATAATCATCTCAATAGATTTCCTTAAAGCAATTGATGAAATCCACCCCCACCCCCACAGCAAACTAAGCATAGAAGAGAAGTTTCTCAACCCAATAAGGGCCATCTATGAAAAACCTCTAGCTAACATCATGCTTAATGGTGAAAGAAAGTTCAGGAACAAGATAAGGATATCTACTTTCACCACTTCTAGTCAACATTGTATTGAAAGTTCTAGCCAGAGCAGCTAGGCAGAAAGAAAGAAATAAAAGGTAAGCACACATATATCCCATCAGCAAAGACTGGGAAACTTAGTGGTTCAAAGCATTTAAGAAAATCTCTGTCTAATAATTAGCTGACTGCTAATCAGACCAGGCAGAGACTTCAGTGGCTGCACATAAAAAAGAATACAGACTTAACAGATTACAAAGGAAGAAATAAAATTATTTCTCTTTGCAGATGATGTAATCTTGTATATATAAAATCCTAAGGAATATCTACCAAAAAACTATAAGAATCTAATAAACAAGCATAATAAGGTTGCAGAATACAAGATCAATATATGGAAATGAATTTTATTTCTATAAAATAGCAATAAACAATAAAAAATACAATAAAAAACAATTTTGTTTGCAAAAGTATAAAAGAAAACCTCAGGAATAATTTTTTTTTAAGTAAAAGACTTGTACACTGAAAATCTGTAAAAGATCATTGAAAGAAATTAAAGAAGATCTAAATAAATGGGAAGATACCTCATGTTCATGGATCAGAAGACTTGCTTGTGTTAAGGTGGCAATATTTCACAAATTAATCCACATATTCAACTCAATCCTTCTCAAAATCTCAGCTATGTTTTTTCAGAAATTGACAAGCCAATCCTAAAATTTGTATAAGAACTCAAAGGAACCACAATAACCAAAACAACCTGGAATTGTAGGACTTAGGCTTATCAGTTTCAAAACTTATTACAAAACTGCAGCGATTAAGACAATGTAGTACTGGCATAAGCATAGACATACAGATCAACAGAATAGAATTGGATTCAGAAATGAACTCTTACATTTATAGGTCAAATGATTTTTCAGCAAAGATGTCAAGAAAATTTAATGAAGAAACAGTAGTATTTTCAACAAATGGTGCTGGGACAACTAAATATCCATATGTAAAAGAATAAATTTGAAGCCCTACTTCACACCATATACAAAAATTCATAGACCTAAACATAAGGGGTAAAACTATAAAAGTCAACCATAGACCTAAATATAAGAGGCAAAACTATAAAAGTCTTAGAAGAGGCCAGGCATGGTGGCTCATGCCTATAATCTCAGCACTTTGGGAAGCCAAGGCGGGTAGATCACCTGAGGTCAGGAGTTCGAGACCAGCCTGGCCAACATGGTGAAACCCCGTCTCTACTAAAAATATAAAAACTAGCCAGGCATGGTGGTGGGTGCCTGTAATCCCAGCTACTCAGGAGACTGAGGCAGGAGAATTGCTGGAACCCAGGAGATGGAAGTTGCAGTGAGCCAACACCGTGCCACTGCACTCCAGCCTGGGTGACAGAGTGAGACTCTATCTCAAAAAAAAAAAAGTCTTAGAAGAAAGCATAAGAGTAAATCTTCATGACATTGGGTTAGGCAATGGTTTCTTAGATTTGTGAATCCAAAGGTACCTGAGACAGGTCTCAATCAATTTAGAAAGTTTATTTTGCCAAGGTTAAGGATGCACCCGTGACACAGCCTCAGGAGGTCATGATGGCATGTGCTCAAGGTGGTCGAGTACAGCTTTCTTTTATATATTTTAGGGAGACATAATACATCAATCAATACATGTAAGATGTACATTGTTTCGATCTAGAAAGGCAGGACAACTTGAAGCGGGGCTTCCAGCTCATAGGTAGATTTTAAAGATATTCTGATTGGCAATTGGTTGAAAGAGTTAAGTTATTATCTAAAGACCTGAAATTAATAGAATGGAATGTCTAGGTTAAGATAAGTGGTGGTGGAGACCAAAGTTTTATCATGCAGATGAAACCTCCAGGTAGGAGGCTTCAGAGAGAATAGATGGTAAATGTTTCTTATAAGACTTAAGGTCTGTGTTGATGTTAATGCTGGAAGGTTTTTCCTGAATTCCAAAAGGGAAGAGGATATATAATGAGGCACTTCTGACCCTCCCTTCCCATCATGGCCTGAACTAGTTTTTCAGGTTAACTTTGGAATGCCCTTGGCCAAGAGGAGGGGTTCGTTCAGATGGTCGAAGGGCTTAGAATTTTATTTTTGGTTTACAGACTGATACTGTTTGGCTGTGTCCCCAGCCAAATCTCATCTTGAATTGTAGCTCCCATAATTCTGTTGTGTTGTGGGAGGGACCCAGTGGGAGACAACTGAATCATGGGGGAAGCTTCCCCCACACTGTTCTCATGGTAGTGAATATATCTCATGAGATCTGATGGTTCTATAAGGGGAAACCCCTTTTGCTTGGCTCTCACTCTTCTCTTGTCTGCCACCATGTGAGATGTGACTTTCACCTTCTGCCATGATTATAAGGCCTCCCTAGCCACATGGAACTTTTGAGTCCAATAAACCTCTTTCTTCTGTAAATTGCCCAGTCTCGGGCATGTCTTTTTTTTTTTTTTTTTTTTTTTTTTTTCTTTTTTGAGATGGAGTCTAGCTCTGTTGCCCAGGCTGGAATGCAGTGGTGCAATCTCAGCTCACTACAACCTCCACCTCCTGGCTTCAAGCTATTCTCCTGCCTCAGCCTCCCAAGTAACTGGGATTACAGGCATGCACCACAATGTCCAGCTAATTTTGTGTGTTTGTGTGTATTTTTAGTAGAGATGGGGTTTCACCATCTAGGCCAGGCTGGTCTTGAACTCCTGACCTCATGATCCACCCACCTTGGCCTCCCAAAGTGCTGGGATTACAGGTGCAAGCTACCATGCCTGGTCATGGGTATGTCTTTATCAGTGGTGTGAAAAGGGACTAATACACAGATATAACACCAAATGTACAAGCAACAAAAGAAAAAGCAGATAAATTGGATTGCATAGAAATTTAAAACCCCGTTTCTAAGGACACAATCAATAAAACAAAAAGACAGTGCACAGAATTTGGAAAAATATATGTGCAAATCATATATATAATAAAAGACTGAATATACAATGCAGAGTATATGAAGAACTCCTAGAGATCCACAATAAAAAGACAACCCAATTAAGAAATAAACAATTTGATAGACACTTCTTCAAATATGTCCAAATGGCCAATGAGTACATAAAAAAATGCTCGTCATTAGGGAAATACAAATAAAAATTACAATGCAACACCACTTGACACCCACAAGTGAGGACAGCAAACCAGTCCTCACTGTCCTAGGGGTTATGACTTTTCATTCTGTTCCTCACCAAGACCATCACTTCTCACTGCCCCACATTTTCTCCTGCCTCTCCTCCTTTTTCCCATCCCTAGTGATAGAAATGACCCAGGCAGTTGCCCCAAATTGAAACGGGAAAGTTTCCTGATCCCCCTCGCAGGACATGCAACAGAGGTGTGGCTCGCCTGTTCAGTCAACACCACTGCTCTTCAGTTGTCACCATTGCTCAAACCCCTGATGGGAGGGGAAACACACAGACTGACAGGTGTAGGAGCCGGGGCAAGTGCTTTGGGCTCCAGCCCCGTATCTAGGGGTGGGTGCCTGCGGCCCCTTTTTGCAAGGGCAGAGGACCAGTATGGCAGCTTTCTGTATCCCGAGCTCTTGCTCAGCATCCCAGAAGAATCAGGTGACCCATGGGCTTGAAGGATGAATGTGGGGTTTTATTGAGTGATGGAGGTGGCTCTCAGCAGGATGGATGGGGAGCTGGGAGGAAGATGGAGTGGGAAGATGATCTTCCCCTGGAGTTTGGCCATCCAGCGCCAAACTCCCCTCCAACCACCCCCAGCTGAGCTCCTCTCAGCGTTCAGATGTTCCTTCTCTTCTCTTTCTCTGCTGCGCTGTTTGTCTGTTTGTCTGCTTGTCTCCTCATCTGCTCATCTGCTTCTGGAGCCTGGGGTTCAGGGTTTATATGGGTACAGGATGGAGGGGCATGGCGAGCCAAAAGGCAACTTTTGGGGCACATAATGCCTGTTCCCGCTTACGGCCACGGGTCTCAATGCTTGAGGGTGGGGACTTTGCCGGGGAACCCCCCTCTTCTACCCAGCATTTCCCTGTCTTCTGTCCATATCAAAATCACCTTCTCTCCTCCACAACAGAAATCAGGGTTTTCCCCTCTTCCTTCCCAGATTTATCTATGTGGCAAGTATTTTTGTCTCCAGAAGTCCTATTCTCATTGCCCAGCCAAATGGCTAAAGGAACATCACCCCACCAGCTGTTAGAACCGTGGTGAAGGATGGGAAAATATGTCCCTGGTAACCAAACGGGAAAGCCAACTGAACCTTCCCCACAGAAACAATATTACACACACCTCAGCCATTTGGGTGTAGGATAGGCTTGAGTGGATAGTCTAGCAGTCCTAACAATCATCGAGGATGTATACGTAAAAAATGGAAACTACGTTTTCACTTTCAAACAACCAGCTCATAAATGAATGTTTGGATCAGACCCATTCTTCTATTTTTCAGTCAAATAATTTTTTATTTCTATTTTTTGGTATCTAACCTTGTTTCGATTCTTGTTGTCAATCAATTCGACACTGCATTCCTCCAGAAACCCATGAGTATGTTTTGAAAACTTCGCTCCTGTCACCCAGGACCTTGGCTAGAAAGAGTCATCGTAGCACAAGAGGAAGATGGAGCAGGGGTTTTCCTGAGTGTGTGGCAATAGCAGTGACTCATGCTACTTCCTTTTTCTAACCCTTTCCATTAGTGGGGTGGGGGAAAGTCACAGTCAGACCTGGGGAAAGCCGTCTTTATTTAGAAGGTGCCCCTAGTGTAGTGAGTGCTTTTTGCTTTCTTTTTGCCACAATGCAAAGCAGGGAAATAAAAATGCACAGCACGATAGCGAGAATTTAGAACTTTAACTATAGGACAGCCAAAAAAAAGTCATTTATAAAAGAATGCAACATACGCTAAAATTAGTTCCCTAGTGTATGCAAAAAAGAAAGTCAAACTCAGCACATTTCTTTTTGTGTAGTCAGGTACTAAATGTCTCTTGCAGCATATGAAGTGGATAAAGAGAACAGAGACAAAGAAGAAGAAAGGAGAGAGAGGAGTGCAAAGAAGAAAATAAATGTGAACATAAATTAGCTTTTCAGTGTGTGTAGTCTAGATACTATCTTAGTTCCCCAGACAATGTTTGCTTTGTGATCTCATTGCATAACTCTTTCAGATGTTTTCTCTCTGAATGGCTAGAAGTCAACAGCTCTAGACCCTAACTCTGTAAAAGCAAAGGATTCAAGTCCTCTTCAAGTCTTTCCACTCATAAAAAGGGGAATAAATGAGAGTTTTATATCTTGTGAGCTTTTTAAAGCATTTCACAGAAATTAAACATCAGGGATTACATAAAGCTATATATAACTTTTCAAACTGAGGGGAAAGAAGCCAAGTTGTTGAGGAAATCATAGCCAAAGAAGGATGGCTGTTTAGTTCCCTGAACCACGCTTTTGAAATACTATAATCGAGATCATTCAATGAAACTTGTTTGCTTAAATTTTTTTTTACCTTATTGAAAAGAGGGGCTGAGAGGAAGAAAGGCATGAACTGCTGTTTCACAAATTAGCATAATTACATCCACTGTATATGCTATGACGGAAATTAAATTTAAGAAATTATAGCAAAAACACCTAGCACGGCGTCTGGCACCTGTTAAGGGATCAATAAGACTCAGATGTCACAGTTTTTATTATTATTGCTGTTATTATCATTGTGATTATTATAGAGGGGGATCTGTGAGTTACAAGGAGATTGCTGGTAGTTGGATAACTGACTCAAATCATTCCAAATGCTTATATTGTATTTCATGGACCATGTACAGAAAATAGAATGATGGTTCCATTTTTGTGTCAAATTGTAATTAGTTAACGCCATGCCCTCAAAAGAAACCTTGATTTTTATATTATTATCCAAAATGAATTTCATTCCCAAACTCTTGAATGTGAATATCTTTGACCTGTAGGAGATGAAAATATGCCTGTTTGGCATAAAGATTATTTTGAGCTATTTTGAGAAACTGCAGACACAGGAGAAGCTCTGAAAACAGAGTAAAAGTTACCCTTTTGTAAGAAAAATTTATATCTGTAAAGGAAATCTCCATTTGTAAGCGTCTTCCTCTCTGTACCAGGATGAGAAGGATGACTAAATCATCAGAGACTCAGTGGAGAAGGCACCAACTTAGATCTGCATAGCAAACTTGACCTTTGCTTACTGTGTTTTCCTGGGCGTCTCACCGTAACTGGCCTTCCCCTCACTCTTCTGTCTTTGTTTCAGTGGAAGATAGGATTTAAGCCTGAATTCAAAGCCATGTCTTTGAGATTTGTTCATTTCTCTAAGTTTCTCCCAGGTATACAGAAGATATACATGTTATGAAACGTCTGTTTTTCCCTCGTTAATCAGTCTTTTGTTACAGGGGTCTGCCCCAGCTAAAAGATATGCAGAGTAGAGAGAAATGTTTTCCTCCTACAGCCCCCAATACTTAATTTTATTCACTAATTTCTGGATCTTGATTTATTAATCATTGAAAAGGTGTCAGATGCACCAAAATCACCCTGGTAAAGAAAAAATACGTAGAGAAAAAAGGTGAAATGCTTTGTCTAGCTCATCCGTCCGGGTTATCTGTGCCTTTGTTTCCCTCTGACTGGGCTATTTCACAACTCTTTAGACACAGAAGTTACCTTGGAGAAAATTGATTGGAATGCAAATAATCTCTGTCCATGAAAATGCAAATTGGGTTTGTGTGGATATTGACCAGTTTTGCCAGTTTTGCGTTTGTTTGTAAATTCATTTCACATTCCTTATTTAACCATAAATGTGTGGTTCTCTTTTGAACTCCTTGCAACATCTATTTATCACCTTATTAATTCCTGAGTTAAATAAAATCTGACACGTGTTTATTTTATATTGTATGAAAGTTGTAATTTTCTCCTCATTTAAAACATATTCCTTAATGAATATAAACAGCAAACTTACGTGATTCATTGAGGAACACATCTGAAATTCAAACATGTTCCTTTCCTTGCAAGTTTTCTCTCCAAGGCCAGAACTGCATCCTTCCTGCGTCATCCAGATAGTCATTGTTAAAGAATCAGTCAATCAAAGATGGCTTTGTAAGCTTGCTGAGTAAATAACAGAGTCCTGGACATTTCTGAATAGCTTTTTCTGTTAAACAAAAAACAACTTGCAGGGCTAGGTGCGATGGCTCACGTCTGAAATCTCAGCGCTTTGGGATGCTAAAATGGGCTGATTGCTTCACCTCAAGAGTTCAAGACCAGCTGGGAACATGGTGAAACCCCAACTCTACTAAAAATGCAAAATAAAAATAAAAATTAGCCGGGTGTGGTGGTGCATGCCTGTAGTCCCAGGTACTCGGGAAGCTGAGGTGGGAGGATCACTTGAGCCCGGGAGGCAGAGGTTGCAGACAGCCGAGATTGCGCCACTGCACTCCAGCCTGGGCAACAAGCCTGGGCGACAAAGTGAGACCCCGTCTCAAAAAAACAAACAAAAAAACAAAACAACCTGCAAAGCTTCTAAGGCAACCTATTGTTCCCAGTGGTTACTCCAATGTACTGGTGGTGAATCCACAGGCGTCTGCAGCAACTTCAGTTCTTGCCTCCTCAGATGAAAAAATTCGACTGAGGGGCATAAAGCAGAAAAAAAGACCAAGGCAAGTTTCAGCACAGGAGTGGAAGTTTATCTAAAAGGCTTTAAAACAGGAAAGAAAGTTCACTTGTAAAAGACTCAAGAGGGTGCCTGAAGGTCAAAAAGAGAGCGTTTAACCTTGATCCTCGGGCTTTACAGGCTTGCCTCTTTCCCGTAATTCTTCCGTTAGGGTGGGCTTCCCGCATGCGCAGTGCCCTCCTTATTTCTGGGAATTGAGCACACAGTGAGTTTAAGAAGTTGTACACAGCCCCGTCTGATCCTTCCTTCCCTTTTTTCCGATGGAGTGTCCCCAAAATGTCATACTCCGCCAACTTGTCTCTTAGGGTACATGCCCAGGAGGCTGCTTTCCCTGGCATCTGCATTCAATTAACACTTTAATGTTAACAGCTGTGGATCATCAGGAGATTGTCTCCCCCTGGCACCGGCTGCTGAATTATCATTGCTAGAGAGGCAGTGTGATAATTGTCAAACCATCCCCGGACATTCCTAGTGGGTGGGGGAAGAGCCCTCTCCTGCCCCACTCATGCCTAGCTAACTACCTGTAACAATACGAATAAGTTGCTAACAGATCATAAGTAAGCATTACCAAAAGGAAAGTAAGATCTGTTTAGGGGGCTTCTTGGAGAGAGTATTTGCAAACAAAATTTGGTTTAAAAGGGGATGATAATGTTAGTTCATCTTATCGGAGTGTATGCAAAACAAACTCTTCAATGTTTTTATTAAAATTTGGCTAATGTCTTTTGAGAAAGCAAAATTTTGAAAAATTTTGTTTTTAGTTTTTATTTTTACAATTGTATTTTAAAACTTATAGGAACACAACTGTTCAGCAGCTTTTCTCTAGAGAGTATGTTGCTAAAATTTTAGGCCTTCTTTTAACTGAATTTAATTTTACGTAATTACAGACTTGAGTATTTTATAGCTATAATACCATTCCAGTTATGTAAGTAATATTTTATGTAATTGAAATAATTATGTGGGAGGAATTTAGTCAACTGAACTGTATAACCATTCATGTAGTTTATAGAATTATAAAAAAGTTTTAGACATATTTCTATGTGAATGTGTAGTGTTTTTGCAAAAACAGCACCAAACTATAATCATATAAGTAGCTGAAGGTTTTAATGATTTAATGAAGATTTAATTATTTAATTTAATAAATAATGACCATCTAATAAATATGACTAATGATGTTTGTGGTAGCAAGTATAAGAATTTGTGTTTGTTGGCCGGGCGAGGTGGCTCACGCCTATAATCCCATCACTTTGAGAGGCCGAGGTGGGCGGATCACCTGAGGTGGGGAGTTCGAGACAAGTCTGACCAACATAGAGAAACCCCGTCTCTACTAAAAATACAAAATTAGCCGGGCATGGTGGTGCATACCTATAATCCCAGCTACTCGGGAGGCTGAGGTGGGAGAATCGCTTGAACCCAGGAGGTGGAGGTTGTGGTGAGCCGAGATGGTGCCATTGCACCCCAGCATGGGCAACAAGAGCAAAACTCCATCTCAAAAAAAAAAGAATGTGTGTTTGTCACCAATGTGATCAGCGTGGAACATTTAATAAAAGGTTACAGAAACCTAATGAGAGCTTATTAGGGTGAAATACATGTGTTTTTAAAACTATTAATATTTCTCTTACTGGTGAATATGTTTCATGCATTGCCTGTTATTAACCTTATTAGAAAATGAGATCATTTTCATCAATCACCACTCAAGCATCATCTCCTTCCAAAGCCACCCTTGATGTCCTCAAGACAGAATTAGATGCTCCGTCCTGTCTGTTCCCACAGTGTATCTGCCATAACTGCACCATAATTATTGTTTATCTGTGAGTACCTATCTATAGGTGTGGTAAATGGAAACAATATAGATGTTGAAGTCAAACCAGATTTGAATTTCAAAATAACCAGTTGCTAGTTGAGTGATCATAGATGAGCAAATAAACATTGTGAAATTCAGCAAGATGCACATTAAAATCATCATAGTATATACCATAGTATTATAGTATTGTTATGAAGATTAAGAGAAATAACATATGTTGCCACCTGGAACACAGTAGGTGCCCAACTTTATTATCTAAACATTTCCCCCTCTTCTTAGAGTACAAATAAGCTATTTGTATCTGTTTTATCCTATATTTACTATATAATGCTAAACACATGTTATAACAGAAGAGAAAGACAAAAATTACAAATGCTGTAGAAGTTAATAGCATTTCCCACATCATCACATCTTGTTTTGATAAGTCATCATTAGTTTTCACTTTTCCCTCAACTTTGCTAGACATGCTGTTTTGACACCAGTGTTTTTGAAAAAATGCAAACATTGAGCAATGTATGACCCTTGCAAAATGTTCCTGGTGTTTCTTCTTCACTATTTCCAGAGAGAGACTAATGTTCAAGCCTAATTAACTAGGTAAGGATGAAACATTTGCCCAGGCAGCAAGATCTAGTTCTGCTTGTTCACAAAGCGTGGCCAAGGCGAAGGGGGCAGGGTGCCCAGGAGACTGAGGCTTTGGAACATATGGAGTCACCAGGCCCTGCCCAACCCTCTAGTTGGGTTTCTCACCACCCTTTCACACTCTGGCCAAACCAGACGTCAGCCAGTCTCTGATCCTGCCACAGTATCACCTTTTCATCTGAGGTTTCTTCTACCAGAACTGCACCTCCTCACATTTTGTCTTGTGATCTTTGCAACTCAACTCAGTTCCTATCTTTTCCAGAAAACATTTCCCAAATCATTTACCTTTCTCCAAGACCTCCATTCCATCCCTGAAAAAATGAAAAAACAAAAACAAAAGCAATCTCTTACAGCTCCAGTTCTTCTCATTGAGAGTTGATAAAATATAGGATATCCAATCAAATTTGAATTTTAATAAGCAATGAATAATTTTTAGTATTAGTATCTCCCAAATAGTCCATGAGATATATACATACTATTTATTGCTTACCTGAAATTCAAATTTAACTGGGCATCCTGTATTTTTATTTGCTAAATATGGCAATCCTATTCTCTTGTCTTGTGTTGTAGTACTGTATTATGTCACATGTCTTGTATTACACCATTATTCACAATTATTAATAGATTACATGTTCTCTGAAGCCAGGAACAGTGTTCAATTTTTTGGTTTCACTACCACCTCTACCTCACACTTCCTGATGCCGCCTTACCGAATACTCAGCACAGTGTCTTAAATGTTGTTGGGAGTACAGGAATCAAGTCCTCATTCATTCTTTCATTCCTTCTTTCACATAGCATATATTTACTAAGCTTGTAATTTCTGGGGATACGACTTTAAACAAGAAATAGCTATTGTCATTAAGGAGCTCCCAGCTCATTCAGGAAAACAGACATGTCAGAAAGCGATTTCTTTTTTATTTTATTTTCTATTTATTTATTTATTTATTTATTTTTGAGATGGAGCCTCGTTCTGTTGCCCAGGCTAGAGTGCAGTAGCGCAATCTCGGCTGGCTGCAACCTCTGCCTCCTGAGTTCAAGTGATTCTCCTGACTCAGCCTCCCAAGTAGCTGGAACTACAGGCCCCCACCACCATGCCCGGCTAATTTTTGTATTTTTAGTAGAGACGAGGTTTCACCATGTCGGTCAGGCTTGTCTCGAAATCCTGACCTCGTGATCCGCCCGCCTTGGCCTCCCAAAGTGTTGGCAATACAGGCGTGAGCCACCGTGCCCTACCAGAAAGCAATTTAAATCAGTGACATAGTTCTAGAGTAGGGAGACATGAGAACACAGGGGAAAAGCACCAAGCCCAGTCTTTAGGGATTAAAGGAGACTTTTGGGGAGGAAGTAACAGCAAGGCTGAGACCTAAGAGTTAATAGGAGTTATTAATAATAAGGTGATGGCAGACAGCGAAGACATTCTACACAGAGATAATAGTTGGAAAAAAAAACACTTGAAATAAGAGAAAATGTGGCATTAATATTTGATTCATTAATCAAATCTTCCTTGTAGTTCAAGCTTGTTCTGACTCATGCATGCAATGTCTTTGAGGCCTCAAGCCTCTTCTTCACATTTTTTTCTCAAGGAATTCAGCAATGACAATTCTTATTTCCCGTGCCACATCCACCTTCTCTGAGCTCTAGGCTGGTTTTTATCCCCCATCCTTGGTGTAGTCTAAACTACTTCTTCAAGAATTTAGAGCTGAATGTGACCAGCTATCTCAGCCCTCCTCACCCTTCTCCCATTCAGTCTCACTCTGTCTGCTCCATCCAATATTCTACTGATTTTTTCCCTCAGTTTACTCCTTCCAACTCCTGTTGCCCCACTGAGGCTGATGTCTATGACCATAGCTGCTTTCTGATCCACTTTTGAGTAATTCCACTCACTCAGTCTTCTGCATTTCCTACATAACCAAACCATATTCCACATAGTAGTGCTGATGGCACTCATAGGATTCCAACTTTAAAAGTGCAATCACAAGAGAAAATAAATCACATCTCTGACAAGAAGGACTAAAAGTATAGGAAGAAACTCTCAGGTAAAATCCACTTAATAAAGCTGTTTCTAAACCAATGTCCTGCCAGGTGCGGTGGCTCACGCCTGTAATCCCAACACTTTGGTGGGCTGACGCAGGTGGATCGCCTGAGGTCAGGAGCTCAAGACCAGGCTAACCAATATGGTGAAACCCTGTCTCTACTAAAAATACAAAATAATAGCTGGGCATGGTAGCGAGTGCCTGTAATCCCAGCTACTAGGGAAGCTGGGGCAGGAGACTCACTTGAACCGGGAGGTGAAGGTTGCAGTGAGCCAAGATAACGCCATTGCACTCCAGCCAGGGCAACAAGAGCAAAACTCCATTTCAAAAAATAAAAATAAAAATAAAAATAAAATTACTACAATGTCCGTTGTAGTAATCAGCCATTTGCAGTCATCTTTGCAGTCCTAACCTGTGCCTAGCACAAAGCAACCAACTGATGTAAGAATTTACATCTAATTACATCTTTCGTTCTAATTAAACTTTGTTCTAATTAATCTTAAGTTACGGCCAGGTGTAGAATTAAACAAATGATGAACAGTAACTAACTTTCTGTACCAAGTATGAAACCAGGAATTTTAAGTGCTATACAGAGTTTCTGACAACAGGATATCTGTGGTACCTTAATTTCATGTGTCAACTTGACTGGGGCACGGGGTCCCCAGGTATTCAGTCAAACATTATTGTGGGTGTTTCTTGGGGGTGTTGTTGAGTGAGACTGGCATTTAAACAGGCAGACCAAATAAAACAGATGGCCCTTTCCAGTGTGGGCAGGCCTCATCCAATCATTTGAAGGCCTGAATAAAACAAAAAGACTACTGTCCCCTAAGTAAGAGAGAATTCTTGCTGCCTGGCTACCTTCAAACTGGGACATCAGCTCCTCCTCAGTCTTGAGCCTGCCAGGGTGGGTCTCTAGCCAAGCTTGCTGACTCACCTCCAGATCTTTGAACTTGCTCACTTTCATAATCACAGGAGCCAACTCCTCACATGTAATTCCACTCACTCATCCTTCTGCATTTCCTACATAACCAAACCATATTCCATATAGGAAATTTATATACACCCTATTGATTTTGTTTCTCTGGAGAACCCTGACACTGATAATAGAGTATTCCAGGAAATAAAGCAATCAGAAGTTACTTTGATGAGAATACATGCCTTTAATTTGCCTTATAAGTCTTTTATGATCCAGATATATGCCATCTCCCTTGGTAATTCATCCATCTGTGTTACATGTGGATGACTTAATTCTTACAGGTCATTTTTTCATATTCAGTCTCAGGACCTTTGAAGAATCCTCTCAATTTATTGATGCTAATCCATTGGCTGCAAATAGCCACACAAATGTTCACCACATGCATACACAGGACTATGAAGCTTTGTATGATACGGAGTTGTATTAGGGTAAGTCATAAAATAGGGAAAAGGGCTATGAGTGCTGATATTCAGAAATAAAAATGAAAAAAACCTAGGTTAAAGCCAATTAATACTTTCTCATCAGACCCTGTCATGTTTCATAGTGTTGTACACAAGTAAAGTTTTGGAAAAAAACAGAAGAGTTGGGGACTTGGGTGGGGAGGGGAGGAGGTAAGAGTTTTGTAAGGAATTCAGGGACATCAAGGTGCTAAATGTATAACATTGATCAGCGTCTGCATCCTAGCTGTGCTACCTGTGCAGTTACACAGAGTCCTGCGCTCAGGAGGACCCTGAATTGGCCTTGAAACTCTGTCATTATCTTGAGATTCTTAATATTTTTTTAAACAAGGGACCCCAAATTTTCACATTGCGCTGGGCCCCGCAAATTATGTAGTTGGTCTTGCTGCTATGTAAAACTTTCTTAAGTTAAGTAACCAATTAAAAGTCAAAAGTAAATGTTTATTCAACTTTCTACCTAATGATTAGTTTGATGTCCTAACAATAACAAACCAAACTGAGGCTCCGTACTCCCATGCTCTTCCTGCACATGGAAAGAACAGCTGGCAAGAAATGGCTGAGCAATAACCATCAAGAGCTATGGATAAGTGGTTCTTGTACAGAACTTGAGAAGACACGCAAGTTCCTATCATCAGTTCTTATAAGAGCTTGGATAGCTGCTTCTGAACTCAAGGACTAGACCTCTTATATTATAGTGGCATCTGCCCCTAGATTGAAAATCCCCAATCTAGGAACTGAGGAAGGTAATTTGGCACTACTGTCAAAACTTTTCTTTATCATCCTTCACCCTTGACTCTGTCTAGTATAAGAAAAAGCAAATGCCAACCATTTGGGAGTTTATTACTTGCTGTACAAAAGTAATCACCATTACTTCCATTCCAGGGATTAAGGTAGACCAAATATCCTATTTCCATGTTTTGCACGCGCACACACACACACACACTCAATCATGTAAACACCAACATATATCAATGGACAAAGTGCTATTTATAGAGATACTGTATTTAAAATAATCTGGATAGATAGTAAAAATGAAGGAATTTGGAAATGATTAGTATCTTTCATAAACTTTCGTCTGGTAGGACAGAGGAAGGCACTATACTCAATTTGATAAATGGAAGACATAAACTGCTAAAATGACAATACTTTTCATTGGCTCCTGAAATAAAATACTGCACCAACATTATTGCTGAGTCATAACTGCCCTCAATGACTTGAACTCCTCTCCTGCAGCAAAGTCTTTTAGCTCCACTCCTATATATTTCATCCCATATACTCACTCTCTTTCTTGCGTACTAAATTCCAGACAATAGGATTGTATTAGTCAGCCTTGTCCAGAGAAACAGAACCAATAGACAGAGAGGTTATCAATGACAGAAAGATAGATAGATAGATAGATAGATAGATATCAATATATAATAAGGAATTGACTCATGAGATTATGAAGGCTGACAAGTACCAAAATCTGCAGCCAGCAAGCAGGAGACCCAGAAGAGCCATGGTGTAGTTCCAATCCAAAGGCTGGCAGGCTCAAGATCCAGGAAGAGACCAATAATTTAGTTTAAGACTGAAGGCAAAAAAGAGCCCATGTCCCAGGGTCAAGGCAGTCAGGCAGGAAGAGTTCTCTCTTACTTGTAGGAGGGTCAAACTTTTGTTCTCTTCAGGTCTTCAGTAGATTGGATGAGGCCCACCCACATCAGGATGGAAAATATGCTTTTCTCAGTGTGCCAATTCAATTGTTATTTGCATCCAAAAATACTCTCACAGACATATGCAGAATACTGGTTGACCAAATATCTGGGCATCCTGTGGCCCAGTCAACTTGATACATAAAATTAACCATTTCAAGCATGTAACTGAAAGCATCTTGTCTCAGCTTCCAAGAGAGCCAGCCAGCCACCCCACTGCCTCAGCCGCTTCTTTGTTCCTTCCTCCTCTGGTTGCCTGGAACATATATGCCACCATCTTGGACCATGAGATTGAGGAACATTGCTCAATAATGGTAGAGAAGTTTGAGGCCTTGGAGATTTGATGGAGAAGAGACTCTATTTCAGCCCAGGACTACACATCCCAGTGTTTTGCATGAGAGAAAAGGAAACTTCCACCTTGTTTAAGAAACCGTTATTTGGAAGGTTTCTGTCCTTCACAAGTAATTCTAATCCTAACTCATGTACCTCCTTTTCACTTCCACTGCATACAGCAGGGTGGAATTACAGACTGGACAGCAAATTAGATAAAATACCTATGACCAGAAAGGGAGAAAATTGTGAAAAGCCCATCAACTCTACAGGGAGGGTAATTCGTATCCTCGCAGTAATATTTGCACAGCCTTTCACAACATTACTTCATTTCTTTCCAAAAATAACCTTGAGAAGCAGACAAAGCTAATGTTTTTATCCTCATTTTTCTCTCTGAATAATCTAGGATTGTTCCTGCTTAGATGATAATTTGGTTTTAATTGATTCTTCATATTAAGCTAAGCAAAACCAGTATCAAGTGAACAAGTTAATAGCTTATTAAATACAATGCTATTACTTTGCAAACATTTATAGAGAGCTTTAAAACATCTTTGTAAATATAAATTTAGTCTTAAAGCAAGATTATGAGGTAATAGTAAAATTTTACTTTAACATGATAGACACCAAAATGACTTTTTAAAATTTAAACTGCATTTCAATGGAAATCTATGGTCACACTGAAACAGATGAATATTGGGCCGTTTCTTTGTTGTGATGGTTTTCAAATAAAGCAAGGAAAAATGCTATTATTGCTGTCACAATGCATGTTAGCATTAAGTCCCAGGAGAAATCCTAAAGCTGTGAGAACTATTTAACTTTATTTTAATCCAGTGTTTTTTTAACTTCTTTGACTATGAAACAGTGTTTAGGATTTTTTTTGTTTATTTGTTTGTTTGTTTGGAAATACTTAACATTTCAAACATTGGTGTTGAAAGAACAAGGTTTCAGAAATGCTATACCATATTCAAATTCTAATTCTAGTATCTTTAGGGAGAAGGAAGTGCCCTTAGAATTACCATATTTATAAAAATACGGGATGCCCAGTTAAAATTGAATTTCAAATGAACAACAACTCTTTAAGTATAAGTATATCTCACGCAATATTTGGGATATACTAAAAAAAAAAAGGTTATCTAGTTTCTGAAATTCAATTTTAACTGGATGCCTGTCTTTTCCCTGGCAACCCTACTGTCTTAGTCCATTTTGTCTTGCTATAACAGAATACATGAGACTGGGTAATTTACAAAGGAAAGAAGTGTATGTAGTCCACGGTTCTGCAGGGTGAGAAGTTCAAAAGTATGGCCATGGCTTCTGGTAAGGGCGTTCTTCTGTATCATAACATTGCAGGGCAGAGTAGGTCAGAGGGGAAGCAGACAAGTGAGAAGAGAGAGGATCAAACAGGAACAGGAACAGGAACTTTGCTTTATAATAACTCACACTTTAGGGAACTAATCCATTCCCACAAGAACTAATGCAGTCTCACGAGAGGAAGAACTCTCTACCTGGAAAACTGCATTATTCATAAGGCCATGCTCCTGGCCCAAACACCTCCCACTAGGCCCCACCTCTCAACACCACCATATTCGTGATCAAATTTCAACCTGAGTTTTGGTGGGGACAGACAAGCCAAATCCATAGGACCTACCTTTGATCCATTCCTAGGGAAGAACAGTTGCTGGTCCTTCTGATTCAGACTTCCAGACATTTAACGGGGCTTTACCACTAGGCAAGATCCCATGATTAAAATCACAGGCCTGGCCGGGTGAGGTGGCTCACGCCTGTAATCCCAGCACTTTGGGAGGCCAAGGTGGGTGGATCATCTGAGGTCAGGAATTCAAGACCAGCCTGGCCAACATGGTGAAACCCCGTCTCTGCTAGAAAAAAATACAAAAATTAGCCGGGCGTGATGGTGCACGCCTGTAATCCCAGCTACTAGGGAGGCTGAGGCAGGAGAATTGCTTGAACCCAGGAGGCGGAGGTTGCAGTGAGTCAACACTGCGCCATTGCATTCAAGCCTGGGTGACAAAGCAAGACTCCAACTCCACAAAAAAAAACAAAACAAAACAAAAAAAAACACCGACCTGGCCATCCTGCTTTCTTTTCTGAAGCATTTCCATCTCTTTCGTTTGTCAGTGGTCTGTGCCCGACACTTTCCATGTTCCCCTGCAGATCCACTCTCCACCCTTTCACTCTGCTTTGCACCCTGAAAGACTGGCTGTATGATGGACCCCAGCAACCAAGCTCCCTTGTTCTGTCGTTTGTAGTTGGGCTTGGCCAGTGGCAGCCACCAGGAGAGGATGGAAGGACAGAAGGAGAGAGAGATTTTCTGCTAAGCCCTAGGTTGGCTGTAGCCCAGCTCCCTCACCAAAGTGCAAGTTTGTGAGAAATGTCAGTGGTCCTTTGCTTGCCCTTGAAAGTGTAGAGAAGACTTGCCTGAAGTAGCCACCCCAAGGACCTCATCAACCCTTCTTATTTCCCTTAACTCTTCCTCTAACTTTATAATAATCCCTTCATTACTTTCTCTTTTTATCATGCCTTCTTAAGTGTGCTCCTCTTTCCTCCCAAGACCCTGACTAATACAGTGTAAGACTGAGATGCAGGGTAAATGGAGATTCCCTACTTGAACCTTAATCCTGAATCTTAAACTCACTCCTAGTTTTGACAAACAGTCCTACTTGGGGAGTTTTAGCACTTGAGTAATAATAAAGAGGTCACTCATTTTCCATTTCTAGATAGGCTAGTTAAAGATCAACAAAAGCCATTCAGTAGGCTTAATATAAATTATTGTTGTTCCCAGCACTTGTGTTATTTGGGGGTGGGGCTCAGCGTATTTAAGTGATGTCAACACTTCTCTCTCTCCACTTTATAGAAAAGGAGATCATATAACCAAATTCATATTTGCCTGCAGATCACAGTGACTGTATGGTGAACCTTGTGTCTTGTTATCTTTTGTTTTTTGTTTTTTGGGTTTATTTGCCTGGGATCTGAGATCTGCCCAGCACGTTCATACTGTTAATTTCCAGAACCCATAAATCCCTAAGATTTGCTTGGCAAACTAGATGTTGTGAGAATACTTAGGGTGAGATACAATAACAATTTAAATGATAAACAAAAACAAACAGAAAAGAATTCATCCTAACTTACCCAGGACCAATTTCTTGCTGTTTTTTTCCCCAGCTATTTTTAAATAATCAAATCACTGTAGTATCTATGGCATTTTAGAGATTGCAAGGTCTGTGAGTCATATCCTTATTTACAGGAATGATGGGAGAAAGTCAGCTTGTTCAGCATTTACTCCATTTATGAGAAATGTGCAGGCAAATAAGAAGCTGGGGAAACGCTGTTTTGTGTATCATTTCACCTTGTCCTACAATCTCTTTCTCTTTCCCTTTTCAGGACTCAGACCTGGGAGAACAGCCACTGCCCAGACATGTTCAGTGACAGATAAAACAGTATAACATTTTGCAAAGGCAAATTCCTCCTCTTCTGCTGTAGAAAAACTTGGTTTCTTCTTCATACACACTGAGTCCTTCTGCTCATAATGCTGGTCCTAAATGCCTTAATCCAAAAGCAGCCAATAAAAAGTTTTTAAAAGCCCAACTCCTTAGGGAAAAACTTTGTTTTCCAGTTTGTGGGACTCAGGTCATCAGCTCATGGTCATTGTCAGAGCCCCAGTCATCTACATGTGTCAGCACCACCCCTTTTATCTCTCTGTCTTCAGTACTGCCTGAGAAGTACACAAAAAGGACTGAACAGAGACATTTTCAAAGTTTCAGAGAAAAATGAAATGATATGATTTTAACACTGGAACTGAATACTCTCTTACGCATAAATTTTTCCTCTAGGGAGCATTTGTTTGTAATTATGAGAAATTAAGGAATATATTCCCAGTGAATTAAAACGTAGGAAATTAGAACTGGAAGGGTATTCAGGAAATCTAGAAGTTCATGCTATCAGCTTTGTGAGTGATTTCATCTCTCATTTTGTGCATTTCCCTTTCTATGTTCATGTCTGATGTGAGCTGCATTCCCAGCTCAGATTATTCTCATTCTTTAAAAATAAGAGGGGCTGAGCACAGTGGCTCACACCTGTAATCCCAGGACTTTGGGAGGCCGAGGCAGGCGGATCACCTGAGGTCGGGAGTTCGAGACCAGCCTGACCAACATGGAGAAACCCCATCTCTACTAAAAATACAAAAAACTAACCGGGCATGGTGGTGTATGTCTGTAATCCCAGCTACTCAGGAGGCTGAGGCAGGAGAATTGCTTGAACCCGGGAGGGGGAGGTTGCAGTGAGCTGAGAACGCACCAGTGCAATCCAGCCTGGGCAACAGAGCGAGACTCCATCTCAAATTAAAAAAATAATAATAATAAAATAATAATAATAGACCAGGTGTGGTGACTCATGCCTGTAATTCCAGCACTTTGGAAGGATAAGGCAGGAGGATTGCTTGAGCCCAGGCCAACAAGTGAGACCCCCATCTCTACAAAATATTTTAAAAAATAACTGGGCCTCATGGTGCATTCCTGTAATCTGAGCTACTTGGGAAGATAGCTAGAGCCTGGGAGATCGAGGCTGCAGAGAACCGTGATCACACGACTGCACTCCAGCCTGGGTGACAGAGCAAGACCCTGTCTCAATAAATAGACAGATAGATAAATGATAGATAGATAGATAGATAGATAGATAGATAGATAGATAGATAGACAGATAAAAACAGAGAGGTGAAAAATACGGTTTTAAGGGTTCTGTTTAAGAATACTCTGTTCCAACATGGAGTTTGTCAACTCTAAAGTGGTAAAAAACAAGAAGGATTGTAGACATTTTCATAAAAGGCAGGATTATTTGGTGTCACCAAATTCAATATGCTAATGGTCACAGCGGAGGCCGACTCAATCTGCCTTTTATTCTGCCAGGCTATTTGATACTGCTGAGGGCTTACCTATTTTCTGAGGAGAAAAATAGTCATTAAAATGACCTTACAAAGACGACGCTTGAAGGGATCATTTCTATAGCTCACTACCAGATAAGTTTCTCCGAACATGTAGAGCACCAGAAACCACAGGTGGCGGTGCAGCACTCTCTCGGGAGCCTGACGCTGGCTCTGGGTGCTGCTTCACTGCAACTTCCATTTGCCATTGAGAACCGTTCCGCTCTTCCTCTGGGAAAGTAAGAGAGAGAGGATGCAATCTGAGGGGTTTCCCTTCTTGTAATACAAAATAATAGCAACCATCGAGGACATTGCAAGTAAAATGTGTGTAACAACCCCATCTAAAGAACCCTATCATCTTTCTACTATCTGTCTACCTAAATATGTATAGTATAAATAACCCTATATATCACTCTAAACAACTTAAGTTAGGTAACTTAGAAAACTCTTTTTTTTTTGAGACTGAGTCTCACTCTGTCACGCCCAGGCTGGAGTGCAGTGACGTGATCTCGGCTGACTGCAACCTCCACCTCCTGGGTTCAAGTGATTCTCCCATCTCAGTCTCCCAAGTAGCTGGGATTACAAGTGCGCCACCATGCCCGGCTACATTTTTTTTTTTTTTTTTTTTTTTAGTAGAGATGAGGGTTCACCATATTGGCCAGGCTGTTCTCGAACTCCTGACCTCAGGTGATCCGTCCGCCTTGGCCTCATGAAGTGCTGGGATTACAGGTGTGAGCCACTGCACCCAGCCAGAAAACTCTTAAAAAACATGCTATCCTAGCAAAAAACATGTTACCTCTGTAATATGCTTAAAATTCTCCCAATGGCTTCTCTTTGCTTTTAGGCCAACATTCTTAATGTGATCTTCAAGTTCTTGCCCTATTCTACAACCGTACCTTATACTATACTACCTAATACTATATTCTCCCTACCCCTTCATGCTCAGCCATCCTGGCCTTTCTTCAGGTCTTTGAGCATGCCACAGGGCCTTTGCACATGTTTTTACTCTGTCTAGGTTGTCTTCCTCCACCTGCCTTCTTTGCCTCTTTAGTTCTTACTCATCCATTAGATCTTAGCTCAGTAGACACTACATTAAGCAGCCATCCCAGACTCCCTATCTCAGTAAGATTTCATGTTTGCTTGTTTGTTTGAGACAAAGTTTCACTCTTGTTGCCCAGGCTGGAGTGCAATGGCGTGATCTCCACTCACTGCAACCTCTGCCTCCCAGATTCAACCGATTCTCCTGCCTCAGCCTCCCGAGTAGCTGGGATTACAGGTGCCCACCACCATGCCTGGCTAATGTTTGTATATTTAGTAAAGACAGAGTTTCACCATGTTGGCCAGGCTGGTCTTGAACTCCTGACTTCAGGTGATCCACCCGCCTCAGCCTCCCAAAGTGCTGGGATTACAGGCATGAGCCACCGCACCAGGCAAGATTCTGTTTTTAAGGTGCATTCATCAACTACATTTTGTCACTTATCTCATTTATGTGGTTATCTTCATTACCTATTGCTGCAAAACAAATCACCCCAAACTTAGCAGCTTAAAACCAGTATTATTGCCTCAAAGTTCCTGAGAATCGGGAACCAGGGGCAGTTCAGCTGGGTGGTTCTGACTCAGAGACTTTCGTGAGGCTGCACTCAAGATGTCAGCCAGACTGCAGTGTTTGAAGTCTTGCCTGGGGCTGGCAGATCTGCTTCCAAGTTCACTTACGTGGCTGTTGGCCGAAGGTGTCAGTTCCTTACCCTGTGGGCTTCTCCGTGGCAGCTGGCTCACCCCAGGGCAAGTGATCCAAGAGACAGCAGGTGGGAAGGAAGCTCCAATGTCTTTCATGACCTAGACTTAGAAGTCACATGTTGTCACTGCTGCTTGACTCTATTTGTTAAAAACATGTCTTTAAGTCCAACCCACACTAAATGGGAGAGAAATTAGGCTCTACCTCTTATGGAAATTTTTTGATATGTTTTAAAACTACCCCATTTGGGTATTTAGATAAATATCTACCTCCCTTACTAGACTAAGGGTTCCTTGAGAACCCAATAGAACCCTTGTTTCTAGTGTTCACTTTTGTGTCCCTTGTATCTTCCAGAATGCCTGGTAGAGCGTGGACTTTCAATAAATATTGACTATATGAATTAATGAGTGAATGAAACTTTGCACTTGAATCCCAGCTCTGAGGACTTTCTACAAATTATACAATATTAGTTTCTGATTTTGGAGAAAAGGGATAATCACAGCTGTCTCTCAGGTGGTTAAAATAATAGAGCCTATACAAAGCACCTAGTATAGTCTGGCACTGAAGGAGGTCATTAAATGTTCTTTCTCTTCCTCTTCCTTGCCTCAATCACACATGCAATCCATCCCAAGCCCTGTGGAGTCTACTTCCCATTATGTCTTTCCCATCCCTCTTAGTCTGTTACTCTCTTTCAATTGCTGCTGCTCTTAGACTTGCCTTGCACATGCTTTTCTATTAGCCTTCTATCAGTTCCCTGTGCCTCTGTTCTCTGTCTAGTGCAATCCATCCCTAAATGTGCTAGGACCACATCATCTTTGTCATTTTTGCATCTTCTATTGCTGTTGCTCTGCCCTGCACCAGCTAAGTGTATAATAAATTTTTGTTGAATTGAATTTCAGTTCCAGATCTCTTTTATTTAGCTCCTTACTTGCACTGAGTTAATCATACACTCAAACTCAGGTACCAGGATGAGATAGAGAAATATGCCCTGCCCTTACCAAAGGTTGTAAATTTTCTAGCTACATGTAACCACATTCTTTTCATGTCTACACAAAATAAATGGCCCATAAATGACAAATTCTTTAGTAGAGCAATTACAGAATATAATGTGAGTTACATTTTAATTCTATCTCTAAAGCAAGCACCCTCACCCTAATACTATAGTACTAATAACACCATAATACTTCTGTGCTTGTTTTCATGCTCTATAATATTGTCATTATTGCTAATAGCAAGAATATTGCAAATATAATTGAAGATAGAAAATTCTTAAATGGTCTTCATTATATAGATAATATGCAATGGTAAATAAGATTGGTGGAAATTTGTCAAATTAATGAAAAAAAGAGACAGATAATATAAGAAATTCTACCTTCTGACATGAGATTTCTCTGACATGCTACAAAAGTAGATGATATTTTCATGTTCTAATAAACAAAAATCTGCTTACAACACATACACCTAGGGAAATGCTTGCTTTTGAGTCACAAATATATATCTTTTGGAAATAGTAAAAAGTCAAGCTAACACCAGCAAAGATAAGAAAACTATCATTGACTCTTTAATGTAATAATAGTTGTGTTCAAATACTTTTACTTTGTTAAATTATTTTCATTCTGGTAAAGCAAAGAGATTTTGGAACCGTATTTCCCAGCTTCCCATTTACTAGAAGGGACTGTGACTGCTTGAATTCTGTAAATATATGCAACTGTCTTCAGATGAGCAGTGTCCAAAAACTAATCTTTATATTTAAAGATGAGTAACTTACCTTTCTTCCTCTCATTCTGCTAACTTTGTATTTGTATTAACTTAGTGAACAATTCCTCCCTTATACTGGTGTTTATTAGCCTTATACTAAAAAGAGGAGGTGGGTTACTGAAACAGAAGGTTCTCCCAGAACAGTAGAGAATTTCACCTTTGGTCAAATGTTAAAGCAGCTTAAGGGTGAATAGGCTCACATAACATGAAAACTTTGAGGTCTATCAAAAAGCTTCATTTCACAAATGAGGAAATTGAAGATCAACATGCATAAGGGCCTCCCAGCTCTGCATCACGTGGCAAAAAACCTGTGGCCCCGCACCATGCCTCCCTTCACATTTGCCCAAACTGTCCAGAGACTTGTCTATCCCAGGGCACATCAATCTCAGTGCTATTGTCACACTGAGGTGGACAACTCTTTGTTGCAGGTGCTGTTCTGGGCAGGATGGTTACAGTATCCTGGACTCAGTCCTCTAGATACAAGTAGGACCCCCTCATGCTAGCTGTGGCAACAAAAACTATTTCCAGACATTGTCAAAGGTCCCCTGGGGGCAAAATCACCCCCGTTTGAAAACCACTCATTTATCTGAGGTCATCTTGTTTTAATGAATTATTCCTTTTTTCTGTTTTTGGGGCAAATATCTAAAGATACAAATGCATCACATTCAATATTGAAGTTCTGAGTTGTTCATATGTGAAATCACAGTCTTCCTAAGAAATGGGACTTCAGGCCAGGTGTGGTGGCTCATGCCTGGAGTCCCAGCACTTTGGGAGGCCGAGGTGGGCAGATCACCCAAGGTCAGGAGTTCCAGACCAGCCTGGCCAACATGGTGAAATCCCATCTCTACTAAAAATACAAAAATTAGCCAGGTGTGGTGATGGGCACCCGTAATCCCAGCTAATTGGGAGGCTGAGGCAGGAGAATCGCTTGAACTCGGGAGGCAGAAGTTGCAGTGTGCTGAGATCTTGCCACTGCACTCCAGCCTGGGTGACGGAGCAAGGCTCTGTCAAGAAAGAAAGAAGAGAAAGAAAGAAAGAAAAGAAAGAGAAAGAAAGAAAGAAAGAAGAGAGAGAGGAAGGAAGGAAGGAAGGAAAGAAAGAAAGAAGAAAAGAAAGGAAGAAAGGAAAGAAAGAAGGAAAGAAGGAAAGAAAGAAAGAAAAAGAAAGAAAGGGGACTTCACTTCTTTTTTTTTGGCACACACAAATACAGCTAAGAACCAGTTTCGGACCAGGGCTAGGTCATCCCAACGTCTAGCACAAAGGAGGTTAAGAAAGGAGCAAACTGGAAACTATCAGTTTTGATCCATGTTTAATGAAAAAGAAGTTACATGAATAGAAATGGACATATAACAAAGAGTTCAATTTGAGAAAATGTGGTGATAGGTAGAACAAGGAGAAATTGTTTCAATTCTGAATTTACTCATATTCCTGTTAGCTGTTACTGATCTAAAACATCTCCTTAAATCCAAAACAAAACAATAGTTACAAGTTCACTGATGTTTTCATGGGCACTCACCCAAGTAATGTCCAAACAATATTTTTCCATGTGCCCCCTCCCCCAGAACACACACAGGCAAAGGCAGAGATGTTTACTGTGAGGTCACATGGCATGAAGCAAATGCAGCCTTATCTGTTTATTATTACAAGAGCCAGTTAGCATTGGCAAATGTGCTTTGGTTACAAACATGGTTTCTGCTAATAATTTCATGAAGAAGCTTTTAGGATGTGTGACCATTTATTCTTAGTATAATCAATCATTGAAGGATAAAAATCAGAGTATAAAAGTTTATACTCTGGCGAATATAAATACAGGCAGAGAAGTTTCTGACAGTTTAAATTTGAGCATATTTGAAATATTAAAGGCATGAAATTTAAAAATACACATACGTGAAACTACGGTGAACATGTTATGGGTTTGTCGCATGGTTTAACTCTGCTCAGCCCACAATTCTTAGCTGGGTCAGTCAATAGTCTATTTTTATCATTTTCTACCCTGTTGTACAGCATGATAAAAAAGAAAAAAACATATATCTTTGGAAAAGAATTCTGATCTCCAAAAACATATACTAGTAATAGTTTCACGTTAATGATCTCATTTAAAATATCCCTTCTCTCAAGCTAGAAGCTGGCAAGCAGTAAACTCATTATAGACAGTTGTCATGTGGGTAATACAGAGAAGCAATAGATCTGACTCACTATTCGTTTAAAATAAAAATATTTTGGCCAGCACAGGGCAGTCATCAACCTCGTATGCTCACACTGAAAAATTTAAAGTTAGGACGAGCCCTGCCTCTTCTGATACTGTATTCGAAGTTTCTCCAGTTGTTCCACACATTGAGACTGGGCCAACCTCAACGTCCGATTCTCCTCCGTCAGAGCCTCGAATTCCCGAACCAGCTCAGCAGCATCCACCTTCTCCTTTTCTGCCTGATCTAACTTGGCAATTAGCTCCTTCCTGAAGATTCGGGGTAAAGGGCAGGAAGAAGCACAGAATTCAATGCAAGCAAATTAAATTATTCAGTAATAGCACGATGGAAATAGAATGATTCATTCTGCTGTTCTGAATTTTTTCCCATCTCTACTTGCCTCCAATGACTTTTATTTGTCCAGCTTTGGAAATTTTGTATCCCTTTATTCTAGCACCTCTACCAGACACTTCCAAAATACTAACCACACACCAAAAGTCCCATAGGTTCTTTAGTAGTCAAAAACATGATCATTTTAAAAATACAAAAAAATGTAAAAATAATTTAGAAAAAAATCTGTGTAGAATTTTTCATAATTTAAGATGCTGCCTATTGTCTTGTAGGGAGGACAACTATAGTTTTCTCTTGGCTGAGTCTTTGTCCCCCAAATTCAGTTGTTATCTTCCTTTGTTTCCTATATCTGAGTTGAACAAATCTCCAATAGACTTCTTTGAACTACAGAATCCCAACTCTGTCCTTGTAGATAGTACCTCCTCTGTCTTTCCCTAATCCTTACATATGTATTGCAGCCCAAATTAACAAAACAATGTGTCCACATTTGATGCTGGCCTGACTCCAGAATTGAGGAAGCAGGCTGAAGGTACTGTAGGAAAATTGTAATGACAACATTTTAAAGAAACTCAGTTCTTAGTTAATATTTGTAAATAATTCATTGATTTAAATATACATTATAAGGAGCTAAAGGCTGGGCACAGTGGTTCATGTCTGTAATCCCAGCACTTTGGGATACCTAGGCAAATGGATCACTTGAGTCCAGGAGTTTGAGACCATCCTTGGCAACATAGCAAGACACCATCTCTACAAAAAATTGGGAAATTAGCTGGGTATGATGGCTGACAACTGCAGTTCCAGCTACTCGGGAGGCTGTGGCAGGAGGATCACTTGAGCCTGGCAGGTTGAGGCTGCAGTGAGCTATGATTGTGCCACTGCACTCCAGCCTGGGCAAAAGAGTGAGATCCTGTCTCAAAAAAGGAAATAAAGTAATGAGCTAAAGATCTTCAGTCCATGTGTAGATTTAATAAACACGACAACCCAAAGGATACCAGGTCTGTCTCTGTCATGGAGGTCAGGTAATCCTAACCTAGACAAAATCTAACTGAATTCTCCTTTGCCTTACATTTCTTCCTCCTCTGTAGGGCAAAAAACAGTTGGTAAATGTCCTTCAGATACATAGTTTTCTAGATGAGTTTTCCAAACGGAAGGCTTTGTACTGCTGGTGTTAGCATTAGATGACTGTAGGTTGTACTGAAAGCTTCATTAGACTTTTGAATTAAATTAAATAAATGTGTATTTTTAAAGATAAACCAACACATCTAACCCATGATTTCAAAGATCTTGTGCCCTAAAAGGAGGCTAATTAAAAGAAGATCTACGTAAAGATGACTTACAAAAAAAGTTTGAGTCAATAATAATGTAGATGTGGAAATATCTGGAAGTTACTTCATGATCATTCACAGAAGTTGTACCCAAATGACCAAAGCTTAGGACACACTGCCACCAGTCTCAGTTCCAAGCCTTCTCCTCCTAGGTTCCCCCTACCCTGAAAAGCTTCTGAGGTTTTACAGTTGTGTTCCTAGGAAACAGTTTTGAACCCTTGTTTTAAAGTAGTAATAACATTGCTTTAGCATAAAATACGTGCAAATACTATCTTCCTTACATTCTTTCATCACTACAGTTGGCCACATTTCTAAAAGCCTCTCCTCTTCCTTCTTCCACTGATCAGATACTGATCTGACACTACATAATATGAAAAGAAGAAAGGAAAATACATATATTCCTGAAAAGCAATAATATTCAAGTTTATATTGGAAATAAGCCTGTGGCCACTGGGAACAAGGGGCGGGGGGAGGGGGGGTTGTTCATCAAAACACAACCTGTAATGTTTCAATAATCCAGAGCTAGAAAACAGCCTGACCATCTCATTCAATTAGGTCTCCAAACACGTATTATTATATAATACTATTGGTTAAAAAAAATTGAACACAAACCCAAACTACTTCTACATATGTCTGCATATTCATTCATAAATTATATATCTGCCAATATATTACATACATTATAAAGCATACCCAAATATGGATATGTAACAGGATAAGACCGGATGCTAAACCCAGGGGGTGAAAGTCTGATAAGGAACAAAATATTTACGTAACCTCAGTGTCTCCTACAAATTACTTAATTGAAAAGGGAAATGTGTGATGAAAACTGGAAGGCCACTTTCACCAAATGACCAAAGTTGACACTGCTAGTCATGAGATAAATAGACATCACATGCACTGTGAAACACACATCATTTCTGTGGTATTCCTGCCAAAAATGTACAATCTATATCTAATCATACAGACAAAATCAAATTCAGGGAAATTCTACAAAATTGTTAACCTGTATCTTTAAAAATGTTAAGAACTCCTCCATATTTAAAGAAACCAAAAAAAAAAAAAAAAAAAAAAATGACAACACAGGCAATGTGCTCTTCTGAACTGAAAAAAAAATAGTTTTGAAGAACATTATTGGGAAATTGATGCAATTTGAATATGGCCTGTGAATTAAATAATAATACTGTATCAATGCTAAATTTCTTGATTTTAATTATTATACCATGGTTAAATGAGAGAACGTTATTGTTTTAGAATATACTTACTGAAGTGTTTAGGGCAATGTGGAGCATGATGGTATGTGTATGTATATACACACATATATGCATATGTATACATACATGTATTTACACACATATATACATACACATATGTATATATGTATGTGTGTGTGTATGAGAGAAAGAAAACCCCAGTACTGTTGTGGGAGGAAGAATAAGGCACAACTGGGGAAAGTTTAGTAACTGATGAATCCAGTAAAGGATATATGGGAGTGTTTTTTTTTTTTTTTTGAGATGGAGTCTCACTCTGTCACCCAGACTGGAGTGCGGTGGTGTGATCTTGGCTCACTGCAACCTCTGCCTCCTGGGATCAAGCGATTCTCCTGCCTCAGCCTCCCGAGTAGCTGGGACTACAGGTATGTGCCGCCACACTTGGCTAATTTTTGTATTTTTAGTAGAGATGGGGTTTCACCATGTTGGCTAAGCTAGTTCTGACCTCAGGTGATCCTCCCACCTCGGCCTCCCAAAGTGCTGGGATTACAGGTGTGAACCACCGTGCCCAGCTGGGAGTTCTCTATACTACTTTTGCAATTTTTCTCTAAATTTGAAACTATCAAAATGCAGTTATCCTGAAAAAAAGACAAGGAGTAAATAAGGATAAAAGTTCTAGTATTTTCTTCCTGCACCCAATGGCCTGCCTTGGATACCCACTTTGGTGTCCACTGAGCAAAACCAGACATTAGAAAGTGTCCAAAACTGGAAGATAATGTACATCACTGATATGCATATAAACAAAGTTCCTTTGGGCTCTTACTGATTTTTGGATCTTCCGTGCTGTTTAGAATAGAATAGGCTCACAATAAATACTTACTGAATAAATAATTGAAGAAAAAGGTAGCTCAGAGATACAGTAATTTATGTTTTAAAAATGAGGAAATAGAAACTGAAAGTGCTCCATTTAAAGGAAAAAGTCACACAGCTAATAAGAAAGAGCCAGAAATCAAGCCTATCTTCTGATTAAATGTTTAGAGTTTTGTGTCCCTAAGCATAGCTTAGGTAGTAAATGTCAATAATTAAATATCGATTAGTAAAATTCCTCATGTAATTATTTTTAAACATTAATGAGTAAAATCTATATAAATTAAAAAAAAAAAAAAAGAGAGACCAGGCACAGAGGCTCACACCTGTAATCCCAGCACTTTGAGAGGCCAAGGCAGGCAGATCACTTAAGGTCAGGAGTTTGGGACCAGCCTGGCCAACATGGTGAAACCCTGTATCTACTCAAAATACAAAAATTAGCGAGGCATGGTGGTGTGTGCCTATAATCCCAGGTACTCAGGAGGCTGAGGCAGAAGAATCGCTGGAACCTGGGAGGCGGAGCTGCAGTGAGCCGAGATCACATCACTGCACTCCTGCCTGGGTAACACAGTGAGACTCCATCTCAAAAAAAAAAAGAAAAAAAAAGAGAGAGAGAGAGAGACATGCTTTAAATCCCCTACGCATCAAACAGATCATCTATTCCTGTTCTATTTTTCTCTTCAAATTACTTGTGTCATATAAACAATTTAGGTGGACTTTGCTTTCAAATTACAGTCTGGGAGGTGGTGCTAATGGGGATAACAATGGCTATTTCCCTGGCTCCATATCTAACCTCATGTAAAACTCCTGAAGCTATCTGTCATTAATTTTGATTGTCAGAGATAAAAAAATCACAAAATCATAGATTTTTACAATTTGAAAGAATAGTCTAAATTGTCTAGTCTGATCTTCTTGCATTGGAGAAAGTCAATAATAATTTCTTCTTTACTGGAACCCAGAAGACTCAGTGGATATGTTTCTAAATTAGTGTCATGTATTTGATAAGTAATTATACAGACATCCAATGAAAACTGTCAAAATGTCTATTGTTTCCTGTCCAGGACCTATTTATATAGACATATTTATGCTCATCCATTATCTAGTCATAATTAAACCTTGGCACATCAAGCTACAAAAACAATCTTATAGATAGATGATCTGAAGAACAAATCAATATTTATTATAGGCTAGAATGTGGTTCTGCCTTTGATTTATCGGTTCTATTTGTATCATTTCCTTCAATGTAATGTAATATGGGGGTAGAAGACCACAGTTAGAGAGATCTTATTTCTGCAGTCACGAATCTGTAACATAGCTTTCCACATGATGCCGTTCAATAGCCTAAAAGGTCATAACTTTGGAGTCCACCATAGCTCATCTGTTGTCCCCATCCTAAGCCACATGCCTGGAAAGATTTTTAGTTACTAAAACAAACAGGGGAAGGGAAAATCCAAGTGAATTGGTTAAGAAAACTTTCAAACTTTATGGAAATTAATTCCAAAATTAAGGAGATTCTTTACATTGCAGGAGTTTGAGAATGGATTCATCACTGGAATAAATATTTCTCTGTGCTGAGGAGACCACTACAAGGGATCATGGCCCTTTCAAAGTTAACTAAGGACTTTTATTTGGGAAAGGCAAAATTCTAGACAGTTTGGCCCCAGTGAGCTAAAGAATTTGGGGAAATAATATAATAAAATACCTTTATCACAGGGAGAATTTTACTTTTAAATAGGGATTTAGACTGTATTGTTGGTAGATCTTGAGAGACTTATGTCCAAGTAAAAGCATTCATACACAGGAGAGGAGTCAATGCCTCAAGATGACAGAAAGGATATCAAAGTCTACCTTCATTTTATCCAGGTGGAGGAATAATAAATGATATTGAACTGAGATTTCCAATGCTCAGTCTAGACTATGTTGTTGAAGCTGTACAAATGCTTAATGCATGAACAAATGTACTAATATCTATTGGGAAGCAAAGGGCAACCCTGCACCTGTGCAGGAGGAAGTCAGACTTGCTCCAAAGCAGGATTTCTCATCCTTGATACAACTGACATTGTGGGCCAGGCAATTCTTTGTCGTTGGGCACTGTCTATACATTGGCGTTGTAGGAAGTCTAGCAGCAACCTTGGCCTCACTCACTAGATGTCAATAGCAAACCCACACTCACCAACCAAAAATGTCTCTTAAGTATTGCCTCTTAAGGCAATGTAATTGCCTTAAGTAAATGTCTCTTAAGTATGTAGGGTGGGGCAGGTGTGGAGAATTTCCCGGTTAAGAACCATGACCTAAAGGAAGTGGAGATTCCCACTATCAATCAACCTGACAAGAGTTAATCCTGGGACAGGAAGAAAGTGAACGGCAAAAGGTTTCTTCACTCTGCTTCCCCAGAGATTGGATTGGAGCCTCTTTCCTCAGCAAGGGAAATCTACTTAAAAGAGCTCTCACTGAGAAGAGTAAATATACTGTCCCTTTTAACCCACTTAACGCCTGAGGTTGCAATTTTTTGAACTTGAAAAATCAGACCTTGGCAATGACCTTGAGCAGTAGGATATAAATAACTCCCACATTTAGTGTTCCAATAATGGAACACTAGGCATAAATTTAATATAGTTTTGGGCAGACAATTAGGTGTAGAAATACCTGGGAATGAAATTCCCATTAAATGACTGGGCTGCACGTAATTATGTGGTGTAAAATACCCAAATCATTGTGATTGGGGCATTAACAGCTTAATCTCACAGCCTGATGGCATCTGCGATATTGAAATTTCACAAAAAACTAAATACTAAAATGAAAGAATACCTTTGGTTACATCTCTGTCTCCATAAACAAAGTAAAGAACTGAGGCAGGCCTTTGCTCTTCTACTCATTTGCTCAGCAAGTATTTATTGAAAGTCTGTTACAAGTCAGGCACCGTCTTCTATTCTTGCTAGCCAAGTCAGTCTTGGGAAGCGCATCTCCATAGCTGGAAAATGAACTCAAATCTCATATCTTACCCGGAAGGCATCTTACTCATATCAGACATCATAGGAAAGAGAAGATAGAACTTTTCCCCACATTACTATATATCCTGCAAACACTTGTGGAGAAATATCTCCATTTACTGTGTATTTATGTTAACGAAAATGTAATTTCTGGAGGCTGAGTAAATATTTAAGAAAAATATCTTAGGTATATAAAAGTGAGGTTTGGTTTTCAGTGTTACCTTGCTGTGGAATCCTTTTTCAAAGAAAGTCATACCCTGAAGGGATGCAAATAAAATGGATAAAATTGGTCCTTCTCTGCCTGGCGCGGTGGCTCACACCTGTAATCCCAGCACTTTGGGAGGCCGAGGCGGGTGGATCATGAGGTCAGGAGATCGAGACCATCCTGGCTAATATGGTGAAACCCCGTCTCTACTAAAAATACAAAAAATTAGCTGGGCGTGGTGGCAGGCGCCTATAGTCCCAGCTACACAGGAAGCTGAGGCAGGAGAATGGCGTGAACCGGGGAGGTGGAGCTTGCAGTGAGCCCAGCCTAGGTGACAGAGCAAGACTCCGTCTCAAAAAAAAAAAATTGGTCCTTCTCTGGTTGATCTTGGTATAGTCCCCTGCCTGACACCCTCTCCCTCCCGAATCTGTGAGAGACTCCTCAGAACACAGTTTAAAAGCCTCTGCCTTTGGGAATATCCTAAAGAAATAAACACTTCTGGTTAAACATAGAAAAAAAAATTAAAATCTCCTGTTATTAGAAATCTCAGAATAAATGATGACTAAAAACAAATCAAAATTGCACTAATTTTAATTTATGCCTTTGCAAATTACATATGCACCCTTTTGCCCCATCCTGATATATTCCCCTAGATGAGATGTTACTCCCCTAATCATCATTTTATACATTTTAAAAAGACATGAGAATATAAGTCTCACATTGATTTTGATAGCCTCATATGAAAACCCTTTTCTGATGTTTTGCCTGAACACACTAAAATTATGTAACATTTTTCACCTCAGAAACAAAAAGACAACCAAATTTAAAAATGGGCAAAAGATCTTTGAGATATTTCTCCAAGAAGACATAGAAATGGCCAATGAAGCACAGGAGAACCTGTGTAATGTCATTAGCCATCAGAGAACTGTAAATCAAAACCACAATGACACATTGTTTCACACCCACTAGAGATGGCTAGAATCTAAAAGGTACAGGAAGTGTTGGCAAAGATGTGGAAAAATTGGAACCTTGATATACTGCTGGCAAGAATATAAAATGTCAACCCCTTTGAAAACAATCTGGCAGTTCCTCAAAAGGTTACACATTGAGTTATAATATGAGCCAACAATTCTACTGCTAGGAACCTACTCAAGAGAATTGAAAACACATGTCTACCTCAAAAATTGTACACAAATGTTTATAGCAGCATTATTCACAATAGCCAAGAACTGCAAACAACCCATTAAATGTCCATTAGCCTATGAAAGGATAAAATATTGTATATTCATACAATGGAATATTATTCAGCAATAAAAAGAATGAAGTACTGATGCATGATACAAAGTGGGTGAATCTTAAAAACATTATAGTAAGTGAAAAAAGCCAATCACAAAAGATTACATATTATATGATTCCATTTGTATGAAATGTCCAGAATAAGCAAATCCATAGAGACAGAAAGTAGATTATTGGTTGCCAAAGTCCAGAAGTCAAGGGTCAGTGGGGCGTAACTGCCAAAGGGTGCCAGATTTATTTCTGGGGAGAAGGAAATGTTGTAAAGTTGGTGATGGTTGCACGATTCTGTGAATATACTGAAAACCACCGAATTGTAATAGCCAGGATATAGGATCAGCCTAAGTGTCCAAGTGTTTACCAGTAGAATAACAGATTTTTAATGTGATATATCCACACAATGGAATATTATTCAGCCATTTTAAAAAATGAAATCCTGTCATTTGCAACAACATGGATGAACCTGGAGGACACGATGCTAAATGAAATAAGCCAGGAACAAGGACAAAGACCACATGATCTCACTCCTATGTGGAATCTAAAAAAGTTGATCTCACTGATGTAGAGAGTAGAATAGTGATTACCAGAGGCTGGGGAGGGTGGTAGGGAGAGGGGTATGGGGAGGGGTTATTCAATGGGTAGTTATAGTTAGACAGGAGGAATAACTTCTGGTGTTCTCCTGCACAGTAGGGTGACTGTAGTTAACAATGATGTACACTTCAAAATAGCTAAAAGAGAGGATTTTGAATGTTCTCACCACAAAGAAATGACAAATGTTTGAGGTGATGAATATGCTAATTACACTGATTTGATCATTACACAATGTGTCCATGTATGAAAACATTACACTAGACCCCATAACTAAGTACAATTACTACATGTCAATTAAAAACAAAATAAAACTGTCCAGGCACATAGCTCACACCTGTAATCCCAGCACTTTAGGAGGCCGATCACTTGAGGCCAGGAGTTTGAGACCAGCCTGGCCAACATGGTGAAACCCTGACTCTACTAAAAATATAAAAATTAGCCCAGAGTGGTGGCACACACCTGTAATCCCAGCTACTTGGGGGGCTGAGGTGGGAGGATCACTTGAACCCGGGAGGCAGAGGTCACAGTGAGCCAAGATCATACCACTGCACTCCAGCCCAGGCGACTGAGCAAGACTCTGTCTCAGAAAAATAACATAACATAACATAACATAACATAACAAAATAAAATAAAATTGTTTATTAAAAAATATATAACATGAGGATGCAAAGACATAAGGATAATACAATGGACTTTGGGGACTCAGGAAAGGGTGGGAGAGGGGTGAGGAATAAAAGAATACACATTGTGTACAGTATACCCTGCTTGGGTGACAGGTGTACCAAAATCTCAGAAATCATCACTAAAGAACTTATTCATGTAACCAAACACCACCCGTGCCCCAAAAACATATTGAAATTAAAAAATTAAAAAATTAAAATGAATAAATAAAACAGTCTTCAATCTGACTTTTCTGAGTCTGTCTATTTTTCTGACATTTAGGTTAATCTTCTAAACACCAAAGTACCCAATACAATATTTCATACCAAAAAAATAAATAAGTGGTTTCTCTACTGGACAAGATAAAATGCTTTATCTGGAACAAAGCAAACTTTACAGTTGATTGTAGTTTAATAATATAATTTTAAAAATTTCTGTCAAACAATTTGGTAATAGATTTCATTTTTTTATTTTTTTTTCTAAATTTGGTGATAGATTTCAAAAGCCATAAGATGTCTATATCTCACTTCAATGACTTTCATAGTACATACACAAAAAGCTAGGTATGTTGTAGAAAAATGCTTATAATATTTACAGAAAAAATTATGTTATACATTCCATGTTACTGTATATGCAATTATATTAAATGTCTATTCACATGCAAAAGGCCTAGAAATAATTAGATAAAAATGATAGCAGGAGTTCTTTAAAGATATCAGAATTCTTGGTAATTTTTCAAAGCTTTCAAGAAAGTCCTTCCCACCTTTTTCACACTGAGAAGAAAAATAAATCAGTAAAAATACAACAAACCTCTCATACATCATTGGTCATAAGCCAGAAGTGATTCTTTAAATTGGATTCAGCCAATGCTGAGTTTATAATTCTAGAAAATGTTTAACTCTCTTTCTCCATCCAACAGATATGATTTAAAATAACAGTTTCAGCATCTTCTCATCACACCTCTTCAAATTCTCCCAAACTTGATCCAGGGAGACCTCCTCTGGAGATGAGAGAGAAGTTCAGTTTGGAGTTCAAACCTTAAGCAGTGTCTGAACGACTCCAATAAAGAAAAACTCTCTTTTAAAATACCTTAGCGTCTTTCTTTGCATCTAGCTTATGCCAGCCAAGCTAGAGGCAACATAATCAGCTACACTTTATGAAATAATGAGAAAGAAATTCTCAACAGAATCATCAAAAAATGGAGAGCTAACTACTTGGGTCAAATTCATTTGGCCCAATATATCTTGCTTGAAAATAAAGACTGTTTAGGAAAAGATATGTTGCAAAATGAATTTCCACTTCAGTAAAGTCTTAATGAAAATAACGAATATTAATAATCTTTGGAAAACCAACTCATGTATTTATAAATATAAGATATTACCATATTTCCCAATTTAACAATACATCCTAGCAGTTCTTTTTTTTTTTTTGAAATGGAGTCTCGCACTGTCACCCGGGCTGGAGTGCAACGGTGTGATCTAGGCTCACTGCAACCTCCACCTCCCAAGTTCGAGCAATTTTCCTCCTAGCAGTCCTTTATTGCTGATATTGACTGTGTAATACCAGCACTTTGGGCGGCTGAGGTGGAAAGATTGCTGTAGGTCAGGAGTTTGAGACCAGCCTGGGCAACATAGCAAGATGCCATGTCTTTAAAAAAATTTTTTTAATTAACTGGGCATGCTGGCATGCACTTGTGGTCCCAGCTATTCAAGAGGCTGAGGTGGGAGAGTTGCTTGAGCTCAGGAGGTTGAGGCTGCAGTGAGCTATGATTGCACCACTGCACTCCAGCCTGGGTGACAGGGCAAGACTTTGTCTCAAAAAAAAAAAAAAAGGAAGAAAGGGGCCTGTTAGGCCAACAGCTTGGTGTAAACAGGGGCTCAGTGACTGGAGGACCCATCTCCTGCCCCGGGAGAAGTGAGGAGGCCAATGCAGCTGAAGTTGAGAGATGAGATTGGAAGTTCTACAGAGGTTCCAAGGCATCCCCAGGTAGGTCTTGAAATCTATGCCAAGAACTGACTGTCATTTTCTAGCAACAAGAAACCCTAGGCAGGGAAACTAGTTACAATATTGCATCAACCAAGATCTCAAGTAATAAGTCCCAAGCCCAAATGGTAGAAGTGAGAATGAAGAAAAAGGAACTTGAGACTTTATGAAAAAGAAAAAATATATATAATGAAAGAATTTGGCCTTGGCCCTACATCTAGCCAATTATTTAGGGAGAAACTTCAAGTACTTTGGGGAAGGAAACAAGATGAGTTCTGCAGAAACACACACAGGCATATAAGTTATTAAGGAGGGGGTCCGGCCCACTTGCGTGTGGTCTCGAAGGTCGTATAAAATACCTCCACTAGCCTGCTAGCCATGTTATTTCTAGAAGTTGACTTTTCCTTTTTTTATTTTTATTTTTTATTTTTTTGAGACAGAGTCTCACTCCGTCACCCAGGCTGGAATGCAGTGGCGTGATCTTGGCTCACTGCAATCTCCGCCTACTGGGTTCAAGCAATTCTCGTGACTCAGCCTCCTGAGTAGCTGGGATAACAGGCACGTGATATCTACCACTCCCGACTAATTTTTTTGTATTTTTAGTAGAGACAGGGTTTTGCCATGTTGGCCAGGCTAGTCTCGAACTCCTGACCTCAGGTGATCCGCCTGCCTTTCCTCCCAAAGTGCTGGGATTACAGGCGTGAGCCTCTGCGCCTGGCCCCTTTTTTCATTTTAATATTGTTGTAGTGGTACCCAGAGTTATCATTGCTTTCAATGTGAACAGTAAGGATATATTTCAAACATTAGATAAGAGTCACTCTCATGTCATTATCCTACCATATCTTTTTTTTTTTTTTTTTGAGACAGAGTTTTGCTCTTGTTGCCCAGGCTGAGCACAATGGCACAATCTCAGCTCCCTGTAACCTCCACCTCCTGGGATCAAGCAATTCTCCTGCCTCAGCCTCCCGCTGGGATTACATGCGTCCGACACCACACTGGGCTAATTTTTGTATTTTTTAGTAGAGACAGGGTTTTGCCATGTTGGCCAGGCTGGTCTCGAACTCCTGACCTCAGGTGATCTGCCTGCCTCGGCCTCCCAAAGTGCTGGGATTACAGGTGTGAGACACCGCGTCTGGCCCCTACCATATTTTTTTTAATGCAACATAAAAAAAACTTATAGAACATGTAATTTAGGGGATGAGTATTGCATTTCCAAAAAAAAAAAAAAGCTACACATAAATTTAATTTAAATAACAAAGTCCTCCAGTACCTTCAGTCTGAAGAGTTTAGAAATAGAGACCTAATTACTGGGGATTTTTCTATCATACCACCACACTTCATACACACACACCAGAAGACATGTTTACAGGCTATTCATCATATAGATCTTCTTTGACCTCAGTATGGGTCACATGATTAATAATCCTCAATTCCTTCATGAAATTTTTTGTAGGACTCCAACTGTGTGTAACCATGCAACCTGAGTATTCCAAGCAACTTTATCAAAACTCTTAGAACAAAAAGAAAGTAGTCAGACATAGGAGAGAAAAGTTGTATTTGTGACCTCCTAATAAACATCTTTTAATCCCCTGTAGCCAAAAATCTAGATACAATTTTATGTTTGAAGCATGGCAAACCAAGCAAGGAAGGAAAGGTTTGTAAGGTACTAACTGAGGTTTTGCAGAAGTCTGGCCCCAAAACCCATACTGTCCACCATCATGCTATACTGTCCGACCACCATTCTGGGAGTCTCAAAAAAATTCTAAGGATTTCAGAAATTTCTCAACACAAAATATATTTCATTCACATTTTGTAAAAATTAAATTTTGTGTGTGTGTGCGTGTGTGTGTGTATTTTTATTATACCACCACACTAAACATACACACACCAGAAGATACATTTAGTTACAGGCTATTGATCATATAAATCTTCCTTTGACTTCAATATTGGTCACATTATTAATAATCTTCAATTCCTCTATGAAATTTCATATCTATATTAATGAAAATAATAATCATTAATAACTCTTGGAAAACCAAGCTCATGTATTTATAAATATAAGATATAACCATATTTCCTAATTTAACAATTCATCTTAGCAGCCCTTTATTGCTGATATTGACTCTGTAATACCAGCACTTTGGGAGGCCAAGGTTGGAGGATTGCTTGAGGTCAGAAGTTTGAGACAAGCCTGGGCAAGATAACAAGATCCCATCTATAAAAAAAAAAAAAATTTTTTTTGAGATAGAGTCTCACTCTGTTGCCCAGGCTGAAGTATAGTGGCACGCGATCTCAGCTCACTGCAACCTCTGCCTCCCAGGTTCAAGTGATTCTCCTGCGTCAGCCTCCCGAGTAGCTGGGATTACAGGTGCCCGCCACCACATCCGGCTAATTTTTGTATTTTTAGTAGAGACAGGGTTTCACCATGTTGGCCAGGCTGTTCTCAAATTCCTGACCTCAAGTGATCTACCCGCCTCAGCTTCCCAAAGTGCTGGGATTACAGGCGTGGGCCACTAAGCCCGGCCCCCACAAAATATTTTTTAATTAGCTGAGCATGGTAGCATGTTTATTTCTTCTCCCCTTCCTTTTATTAGGGTGACATGTGATATATAAGAAATAAAGAATCACAAGATGTTTGTGTTCTGTTTCACACATTCAACAATAATTTACTAAGCCTCTAGGTGCCACATATCATACCAGGCTCCAGGAATCTGATGGTGACAACACCTGACTATCAGTGCTTTTATGGCACTTACCACCTAATAGGAGATGTAATCAAAAGGAGATCTGATTAGATCCTAGTAATCAAAATATCTCATTAATAAATGGGAAATCCCAACCGGCTAGTACTGTGAAGGAAAGGTGTCTACTCTGATGCTTTGCAAGTATAAAAGAATGGGATTCACTGGGGTAGGCACTGGTGGAATCAAGTGCAATTAAAAAGAAGGATTCAGAAACAAAAAGTTATGAGTGAGTAAAATCAGAATGCTTTAATTAATAGAACTGTATAATTCCCTACAGCAGAACTGTAATAGTAATAAAAGCTATCAAGATAAAAACTTACCCTACTATAAAATGTAGTCAGTCAACTAATACGTTTAGGTTATTTTGAAGAGCTATCCCAGTGGCTTCTTCACGTGATGTGGGAATGCCATCATTTAAGCAGAAATTAAAATTCACAGCAAGCCACAGTGCTCTGCAGCCTCTGGACACATTTACAGAAAACATAGTATGGTTTTGGGTGGTATTTTGGCATTTTTAATTTCCTGAACTAAAATGTCTTATTTAAAAAATTAAGTTTTGAGTAGGAAGCATTCCTGGTATTCCTTTTGCTACTCCATAAAGTAAAGCACTTAATCTCCAATAGCACCACTTGAATCATTGCTATAACCCCCTTGCCTCCCTGTCATCCTCACACTCAGCCTGTCCACTACCCACCACCCCTGGTCCTTGCCCAGTAGGCAGTGCTCAGATGTAGAGTGAAGGGGGTAGGTACTTACTTCCTTTGCTCAAGCAGGGTGATTTCCTTTTTGACCTCATGGTATTCTTCTGCTATTTGGCAGTGCTGTTTGAACACCTCCATGGATTCCTCAGAGTCATGACAAGGTGGCAGGGGCTTGACAAACAACAAGAAGAAATTAGTCCATTTCTTTGCATCAGGATAAATTACCAACCATTTTGCTCTGCTGATATTCTCTAAACGAAGGTTTTTTCTTTCTTTCTTTTTTTTTTAACGTGAGAACAGCATTGTCAGTCAACATTCAACAGAGTTCAGCTGATTCTATTTGACTGAAAATAGAGAGGTGGACAGATAGTCTCCACATTTATCTCCCAGTGTCATTCATGGGCATCTCAGGCCTGAGCCAGAGCCCTGAAATCCATTACATGTCAGTTACCTGTCATGTGATGGAGTAAAAATAAGTCTCCCAAAGATTCTACAGTACTCCCTGGAAATCAGACTCTGCTTTAGAGAAGAGCAGTGGTGGGGAAATAGTTCAGTTGTCTGTTTCAATTACCCCTTGCTTTCTGTTTCTGTAGCCAGGAGGTATAATCTCATCTTGCAGAGTAGAGAAGAAAAGCTCTCTTCTGAGAAATGCATCTGGCCTAAAGAAAGATGCTGAGCCAGAAATAATGCTTGCAAGGATTAACCAACCTGTAAGAAAGGCCGGATCTCCCTCCCCCTAAAAAAAAAAAAATCCCTATAAGATTCATGTCTTTCTTTTTCTCCCATCCATGAAAGAGGCAAAGGCCAGCGTGGCAAACCTTTCTGACCGCAACATGGTGAAAACCCTACTTCTAGGAATTATTTTTAAAGAACGAGTTTTCCTCAAGTTTATTTTTCTAATTTCTTGTTTAGCAATGAGTGATTAAAAGTACTACTTTTAGGCCAGATGGATCACTTGAGGCCAGGCGTTCGAGACCAGCCTGGTCAACATGATGAAAACCCATCTCTACTAAAAATACAAAAATTAGCCAGGCGTGGCAGCACGCACCTGTAGTCCCAGCTACTTGAGAGACTGAGGCAGGAGAATCGCTTGAACCCAGGAGGTGGAGGTTGCAGTGAGCCGAGATCATGCCACTGCACTCCAGCCTGGATGATAGAGTGAGACTCCATCTCAAAAAAAAAAAAAAAAAAAAAAAAGGACTACTTTTAGGAATACTAGTTAAGAGGTTTTTTTAAATCACCCTTTTCAATTACATATAGAAAAAAGTATATAAAATCTGAGAAATATCAGTTTATTGTGAAATAGGCTCTTCAATCTTATCCTTTCTTCACAATGGTCTCTATATATAAACTATGTATCTGACAAGGTCATATTGCCACTAATTTTATATTAGGAAATTGAGAACTAATGAATTTTTTACTATTTGTCCCTCTCATTATATTCTTCAAGAACACAGATTTCTGTGGGTGTCATATTTATTTCTGTTATCCCTCCCATGATGTAATAGAAATTCAATAAAGTTTACTGTCTGATTGATAGATAAGATGACCTTCCCTATTTATCATGAGGCCTCTGAGTAGAGATGTTTAAAGGAAATAGAATTCTAAATAGATTTAGATCAAATTTATCTTCACGTGGAACATCTGTTATGTCCTAGTTCATGGAAAATCTAATAATAAATCATATTAGGTAGCATCTTTCTCTACTGCCCATGAACACATTCACAGCATAAACTCAGCCTGTTGGAACCATTATCCCTTTCTATACAGGATTAAATTGAAAAATAATGCACAGTAGTACTACAGTATAACTCGCCCCATGAGATAAAGCTGTTGCCAAAGGAATTCAGAACTCCTGGCTCCTCCAGTCTGTGCCCCAGAAATTGCTACCCACTCATCAATTTTCACCTGTTACACTGGCAACTTACCAGGTATAACAGTAAGGGGAATGAAAGCAATTTATTCTGGGCACCATAGCCAAGCTGTTAAATCATCCGTGCCCTGTTAAAGAATTTGCCTCCTGGAAGGCCCTAACACTCTACACATCAGATCCTGTCCTTACAAACACCACACGGGCTATACTCAGTTGAAACAAGAGCTCAGTACGTGTAGGTACCTGAACCATAAAATCAGCGCAGTTAACTATGTGACAGCGAAAAAGTTCTAGAACTCTGCATAAAGGATTCACAACTTTAAGAGAACATAGAGAGCAGCCGTGTAAAGGGAGATATGTCTTTTGCTGCTGTAATTTAAAAGGAAAACTGAAAAGTACATTAATAACTTTCTTAAGAAGGGAGAGGCCTTCCCTGCCTCACCCCCAGCTTGCCACCTGTAATGCTTTTTACTAAGTGGGAAATGTTGTCATTTGTTCTTTTTTTATTATTGGCACCTCTTAATTGTGGGAAATTCGAAGATGTTATTATCTATAGGTAGCGTGATCATGCCACTAAGGGTATGTGATGGTAGTACATATTTCAAGATATCCACATGTGCTTTCAGCAGCATGATCATGCTATCTATACATAATAATATTTTCAAGACTTCCCATCATAAAGAACGGACAATCAAAAAAGAATAAGCCTAAAATACTTTGTATCCAGTTTTCAGGGAGTACAAAGATTCCAGGGGTCATTTCAGCCTCTGGATCCTGAAAACTAAGCCTTCAAATTGACATACAACTCAGCACCATTTCAAATGCTCCCAGTTTGTATGAAAACATTAAAGAGCAATATAGATTTCTCTTTTTTAAGCAAAGAGGAAGGTTATATTGCATAACCCACCAAAACATTGTAAAATTCTCTCATTAGTTGCCATAGGAAGAGGGAAATAAGGACTTGTTGTTTAATGGGTACAGACTTTCTATTTTGCAAGATGAAAAAGTTCTGGAGCTTGGTTGCACAACAGTGTGAATATACTTAACACTACCAAACTGTACACTTAGAAATGGTTAAGATGGTAAATTTTACCATATGTGTTTTTACCCATAATAAGAAAAAAATTAATGCAAAAAAATTATTTCATTAAACCTTTCTGCTGTCTCTAGCTCATCTTCTTAGCAGCGCTACCAGGGTTACCTAGGAGAGGCTGACTCCATTTGTACTCAATCTTTCTCTCTTTCCCAAATTTCTCCCCAGAGAACTTCAAATTTCTCACCCCTTTATAATCTCGAGCCATTCACTGGTAACCCCAAACATTGCTGAGCAAATCAAAGTGCTCTCGGGTCAACAGAATCTACTGTTCTTAGAGGGCAGTTGACATCATTGGCCATTTACCCCAGCCAGGAAACTGATCAAAGAATTTGCTTAAATATCTATGGTTCTCGTCCCAGCAGGAATTCTGGTGAATACAAGTATTAAGATATTCAGGTTTTATACCTAATATAAAAAGTGGCACTATAGAATAATGTGATGTATTCTTCCGTGTAGGATGGAATAACTCTCATTGCTTTGTGATATAATGTATGTATGTGTGTTGTACCATCAGGTCCTGACTGAGGGTAATTCTCTCTTACCTTACCTTTTGAGAGGTAATCCCTCAAAATAAGAGACAATATATGGCCAAAAGTATTAATCAAACACAAGCTCCTGCCTGAGGAAATCGATTCCTAGAATTCCAGAATCAGGTTTCCAGTTTAAAAATGGAACATCAGTATGCTTAAGTAACATGACATGTAAAACACCGGCACTCATGAATTAATTGGCTGTACGTGGGTTTATGTAACACATGCTCAAATTAAAAACTGAAAAATAAAAGAATACCTGTGGGTAACTAGATGAAAAAACATCTATTAAATTCTTGGAATAAAATTAACACTATTTCAGTTCTCATTGCTTGATTTTGACTTTTCTTGTCAGAGAGATTTTCATAGTTATAAGCCCACGCTGGGAATGGATGTACGATAAATAAACTCTTAATGTTGATAGTTAATTTTTTTTCACATCAGGAGGAAAAAAATTCCCTTGTTATTTTCTCCACAATGATGCTACATCCTCCAATTTTGGATACACTTATCCCACCTTCCTGCTTAAAGAATGAAATATTGCACTCCAAAGAAAAGGAATCCAAAGATAGTTGAGTTGACAAATTGAAGAGTAAAGATACTGCTAATGTACTAGAGCACAAATTCTGTGTGGTCACAGCAGCAGCTTTTCAGATGCACTCCCTGCCATCGTATCTGGTTTACTATACAACGCAGCCAGTCCTAAGGAGGTGAAATTAAGACCTTCTCCTAACAGCGCCTCAAGCCAACTTTGAAACACATGTTTCCAAGACACAGATTGGGGCTTGGGTGAGGTCACAGCCCAGGAGGAGATACTTCCTCCTCACCCCCTTTTCCTCCATCTCCGCCTCCTCCCGCTGCCGCCTGAGGATGGAGCTTGCAAGGGCTTAATATCTCATGGCAGTGCAGCGTGAAGGAGCTGCTACTATCTCTGGTATCCGCCCCAATTATCAGGACCGATTTAACAAGATGAAGTAAGAGAGAAACCGCAGGGTCCGGTTCCAAAAATGCCGGCTTGAGCCACACGGTGCTATTCTGCTCTCTGCCTGAGCTGCCGGTTCATAGCAAGCTCCTCCCGAAGTGGATTCCACTCCCTGGAACAGGCCCCATGGGGAAGGACCCAGCCAAGCCACCCTCGGCTAGGAGCAAAGCCGGCTCAGGCGTTTCCGTTTTCTATTTGGCTTCTGCGAATACTACTGGCCCCATCCTCTTCAAAAATGTAAGAATTTAATTTTCCTATCCCAGCTTCCCACACAGGAAATATATTTAGGAAGCTAAACATTCTACACTCGCTGAGCAGTCTTTGTATTTATTCCTTGATTCTCAGGGTTACCTACTTTGGGGAAAGATGGTGCCTGATTTAAATTTACATTACATTTTAATGTCTTAAAATTAACAAGAATCGTTTGTTAAAACTGAGAGGAAAAACACAGTCCATGCTGATTTCGATATTTAAGAACTCTATTATCTTAGAACTTTAAATATTTTAAGAAATGACATTTATATAGTATCTACATTACAGTACAAGTTGAGCACTATCAATTATACTACAGAACTTATACATCATGTTACATTGGAGTAAAGTATATTTAAGTCATTTCTGTTGACATAAACAATATCAAAAGGAGAAAGAACACAAGAGTAGCAAAATTTTGAACAAGCCATACCCAAATGACATCTGAGCTTCTCAAAACAAACAAACAAACAAAAAATTAAACGCATTATTGAAAAGCTCCAAAGTATCTATATATGTTTTCTGTGTGGACACAGCAATCAAAGAAAAATTGCAGTATAAGATACTTTTCAATGTGTGTATGAGAGAAAATGTCAGCTACATCTGGTGCTTTCTATGAGAATATATCCTAACCACATTTCCAGATGGATGTTAAAGACCAGTGTAGCAGAATCCTGGAAGGCTAGACTTCTTCATTTTCTATCATTTTCATTTCCCATATGTCAAGCAATATATTGATGCAAAATCTAAAAGAAATTTCCGGAGAGGCTGCTCAGATAACAGGATATTATGGTACACAACTGAAGCTACGAAATTGTTTATTTGTGGAGGTGACATCAGCTTCTGGACATATCAGACTCTGTTAGTTCAGTGTGTACCACAGAGACACCTGTCACTGTCATCTCAGATTAGATAGGAGGACTTTAAGGAGGGATTGAAGCTATTGCTCAATTTAGTTAAAAAAAAAAAAAAGTCATATTGTTCTCGAAGCACTTCGGCTTAATGAAAAGAAGAGGGCATCAGAACTTCTATCCCTAACTTAAAAATCCAAGGAGATGCTTTTATTTCATTTTACATGAATAAAAATAAATTACTTATTCTTAAGTATTTCATTCAATATATAATTTCACCAGAGAATGAAATTTACATTAATTGAGCAATTATTTTGTCAAGGACTGTGCTAGATCTACTCATTACCATATTTAATTCCCACAACAATGTGAGATTGATATCGTTATCTCCACTTTGCAGTTGAGGAAAGTGAGCTTTCAAGAGAGTAAATAACATGCTAGAAATCACAAATTTAGCTGAGATCCAAATCCAGGCCAACCCAATGCTAATGCCCATGCTTTGGTCATTGTCATTCTCATTAGTTATCATGTCCTCTACCTGACAATAAAATGTATTTCTCATTCCAATGCAGTTAAGACCATGTTATAACATAGTTTTGAATCATGTGTAAGTCAAATCATGGTTCCAAAAACATAACATGCTTAAGCAGTAAGACAGGCTTGGTCTTGACCCAAACACTGGAACCATGAAAGGATGCCACTATCTTTTAGAACAGAGAGAGACAGGTCAAACAGAAAGAAGCTGAGACCTGAAGAAAAGTAATGGCTGGGTGCAGTGGTTCACATCTGTAATCTCAGCACTTTGGGAGCCTGAGGTGGGTAGATCCCTTGAGCCCAGGAGTTTGAGACCAATCTGGGCAACATGGCAAAACCCCATCTCTACAAAAAATACAAAAATTAGCCAGGTATGGTGGCATGCACCTGTGGTCCCAGCTACTCAGGAGGCTGGGGTGGGAGGATCACCTGAGCTCGGGGAGGTTGAGGCTGCAGTGAGCCATGATCATGTCACTGCACTCCAGCCTGGGTGACAGGGCAAGACTTTGTCTCAAAACATAAAAAAGAAAGAGAATAGTGATTTTTCATTCATTCTTAGAAATGGACATAGAATTGGGCGCCCTTTCTTCTGACTATATCATCTACACTAGCTCTACTCAAATACGGTCCCTGATGGGCATGGGAAATTTAGAAACCTAGTCCCAAGAAAGGAATCTGCACAAATAGAATTGACCTTCCACCTACCCCTGGACGGAGGCCCAAGGCTCACAAATGAACAGTATAAAGAGATGTTCATTTTAACACCTACCTTCTCCTGCGGTCTCTTGCTCAATATTTTGCATTAATAGAGACGTCAAGAGAAATGTTTTTCACTGCTATTCTTGCACAAGGCTTTTTTTGGCTTCTGTGAAAATAGAAGCACTGCAAATTACATGCTCAAACTTGTCCACATTCTTGGCAAAACAACAGAAAAATCCTGGGGGTCAAATAGTGATTGAGTGTCTACCAAATAGCTATTTTATAGCAGCATTTTATAAACTACCAAAGCATGCGTAATGGATATCAGAAAGTCAAAACAGATTTTACAAGGTTATTCTATAACTACATTATGGCAATCTTGCAAACCAGAAGCAAACAAAAAAAGTTTCCACTTATCAAAGTAATTTAAGCAGCCTGTATGTTCCTTAAAAAGCGTAAGGGAAAGAGGGGAATAGTAAACGTATTTAGACCAAAATTTGGCCTCAAGTTTCTCATCTGTAAAGTGGAGACATAATAGTTAGCTTACTAATTATTGCAAGGATCAAATGAGATCATATGTAGGGAAACACCCCTTGCCTAATAGGTACTCAGTGTGCTTCGGTGGGACTTAAATCTGAGGTTTTGCAGAGAATGGGGCTGACAATACCTAGCATCATCTATTTTCCACCAAGAAAATGTTTAAGTCTCTGATAGAGGTAATCAATTCATTCTCAAGAAAATAGTTGCAACCACAAGGCACTTCATATGCCTTTGTAACCCAACTTTTACTCTTCCATAGTGGATGATGATAGTCGATAAAATTTCAAGAGCCATTACTGTGTAATGAAAGCACATGAGACTGACTATAAAGATGGCCTGCTCCGTGTAATAGATTGTTCCTTTTGTACATAAAGCATTTTCACTGCTTTCAATACAGAGACTTCCTGCAACAGACGGCTTAAATGTATATGCTTATGCTAAGCATAGAAATAAAAATCTGCTTTTAGATGTCATTTTCGATTAGATTTCTCCTCCCAACCATCATCGTCTTGCTGTTTAGTCACTCACGCCCTGGAGTACAGAATAAAGATAATAGGCAACAGCTCTAGACAGAGGCAACCCTACCCAAAAGCCTTGACAACTGGTAAATGTTTGTAACACTCACTCCTATCCTTCACTCAACAAACAAGCACTTACTGAAATGTGTTTAGTTGTATTGCTGGTAACACACTCTCCATTCACAAAGAGATAAAGCACTATCATACTTTAAGGGGGAAAAAAATCAAAACCATGAGCCAGAAACTCAAAGATCAATGAAGATGAAATAGTTTCATTGGAATAAAATAATTAAATAGACTTAATTTCTAATATATGTCAAGTGGAATTAAAGCTATAAAATTCAAATGGACCTGGCAATGCTTTAACAGAAAAATTATCTGGATAATTGCCAGAGCTACTGTGAGTCTTGTGGAGAAGGATCCACGAGCCAGAGAAGACCATTAAAGTTTCCAAAGGAAAAAATGTTCCAAAACAAAAAAGTAGAATTAATGATCCATAATTTGATGAGAGAACAATAACCTGAATATGCTTTTAGTGTTTTATTTTCAAAATATGTTTACTCCTTATTTTCACCTGATTTCCATGATAATAAAATAGCTTTGACGTGACCATAGAATAAAGAGGAAAAAATGTGACTAGGGGAAAAAATAGCTATTAGGTTGGTGCAAAAGAAGTTGTAGTTTTTGCCATTACTTTCTTTTTTATTTTTTTGAGATGGAGTCTTGCTCTGTTGCTCAGGCTGGAGTGCAGTGGTACGATCTTGGCTCACAGCAACCTTCGGCTCACTGCAACCTCCGCCTCCCGGTTTCAAGTGATTCTCCTGCCTCAGCCTCCCTAGTAGCTGGGACTATAGGTGTGTGCCACCACACCTGGCTAATTTTTGTATTTTTAGTAGAGATGGGGTTTCACCATATTGACCAGGCTGGTCTTATCCACCCACTTCAGCCTCCCAAAGTGCTGGGATTACAGGCGTGAGCCACGGCACCTGGCCAATGGCATTACTTTCAATAGCAATCCCAATTACACCACCAGCAGCACATAGACAGCCTCTCCGTGAGAACAGAACCTAAGCAAGAACTATCATTTGCAGTGTGAACAGACCAGAAGAAAATGCAGGCCAGGCGCGGTGGCTCACGCCTGCAATCCTAGCACTTTGGGAGGCTGAGGCGGGCGGATCACTTGAGGTCAGGAGTTTGAGACCAGTCTGGCCAAGATGGCAAAACCCCGTCTCTACTAAAAATACAAAAATTATCCGGGCGTGGTGGCACATGCCTGTAATTCCAGCTACTAGGGAGGCTGAGATGGGAGAATCGCTTGAACCCAGGAGGTGGAGTTTGCAGTGAGCCGAGATCACATCACTGCACTCCAGCCTGGGTGACCAAGGAAGACTCTGTCTCAAAAAAAAAAAAAAAAAAAAAAAGGAAAGGAAAGGTAGAGGGAGGGCTGAATTGTTCTTCATGCTGAAAAGAAGAGATATTGGTGGGCGCAGGGGAGGGAGAGACTATGGTTAGGTATTAGAAGCCAGGAGAGCTGGGTTGAGAACCCTGCATGAAGGATAGAAAAAAGAGGGAGACGTGATGGCTGATAGCTAGAGAGGAAATTTTAGGTGATGACAGAGCTCTTTTGACAGCTGTGTGGTGATCAGTGTAACCCTCCAACCTCCTATACAATTTTCAGTAATACCTACATAATTGATAATGCTCTGTTGAGCAGCTTTCTGTTGGAAAGCTAAGACAACGCCCAGGACTGCTACAAAGGTGAGAACGAGGACTCCTCCAAGTGGCCAGGTCACACCTGAGTCACCCTCAATTGGTTTTTAGAGACCACCCTGGCAGTAGAACACCAGCTCTTCAAACCTGACCTGGTAGCTCCCAGGTTTTTAACACAGTGCTCTGCATACTGAGGTAAGAACAGAAGCAAACAAAAAGGAACAGTATCTTGGCTTGTGGAAGGGCTCATTCTTGGTTCGTCTTCCACCTCTGTTGAAGGCTGTCCAGGAATAAGAATCCCAAACTCAAATGACCTTAGGACACAAGGCACACCCACAAATGGGAAAAGCTGCTGTGTATAAGATAATAGGATATGTCAGGGCCTGTTGGGAACTGGAGGTTACAAACCCCTCCTAAAGGCTTTCAAAATCAATATTCAGGAGAAAAAAGTGGTGACCAAGAAATGTCTGTGTACAGGATTCAAGACCCCTATTGGACTTGCCTAAATGTGACTACAAATTTAAGTATTCAAGTGAATGGCTGGCCCAAGGCCAGTATCCCAGTATTTTAGACAGAACCTCTTCTGAAAGCCATTTTTGCCTGGAATCACCATGGATAATCTAAAGAAAATTAAAATGTGATAAATGAGCTCCTTTCAAATAATTCTGGTGTATTAAAATATCTTTCAATAGATCACTCAGAAACTACATATACAAAATAATTTGTCATGGGTCCAACAAGTCAATTTTCAGAAGGTTTAAGTTAAAATAGTTATATTCCATTAAAAGTTGTCAGAGAACTGGGGAAGGGGCAGGGAACAGAGAAAGGAAGGTTCTTCCAAAGTCTTGGCAAACATGGTAAGTTTTCTCTGCAGAGTTTAACACTAAATCACTAACCCCAAACAAGCCAAAAATGCAGTGACCTAGAGACAGCCATACCGAAGTAGAGAAGGGACCCGTCCTTTTCCCAGGCTCCAGAACTCCTTAAAAATAGGAGCCAGTTTACGCTATAAGCACTTGGTGTCCTGGTGCCATAGCCAGATAACCAGACAGGGGCATTCCATGAGGGCTTCAGCCTGACTTTGGAGCTCTAGAAATGTAATCCTTGATGACTTCAAAGCCCCACATTCTGGGTCCAAGTCAGTCTCCCCTAGTCAGGCCACTCTCCACCCAGCTCGCTATACTTTATGACACTAGGGAGGAAAGAAGAGAGACTTTAGAAAAATCCTTACCTGTAGCTGCTGGTCTAATTCTGGAAAGACCAAAGGAATGGAGTCTTCAGTGGGTGTATCATCTAAAACAAGGAAATAAAATGATTCTTCACTATGGAGCTCTTTCTTGTAGGAGAGGTGTCCTTGGACTCCCCCATAGTTAGACCATCAGTATACACTGTTTCAGTCATTTCATCACTTCAGTTGGGGACAGACAGAATGTAAAGGACAATTTTGCTCGTTTTCTGTACACACAGATGCGTGGAGAGCTTAGGTCGCCTGAACAAAATTTTGCAAGCAAATATCAGAATCCTCAAATGTCCAGGCTGGCAGCTCTCCAATTAAGAAGGACTGCTTGTCTTTCAATACTCTTACATTGGCCAAAACCAAAAAATACGATATGAAACAAAATGCTTTAACAAGGTGCTAATGAGGTAGCCAGAAGGACTTTAATGGGACAGGAGAACATGTTAGTGAAAAGTAGAAGCGTTCGTTCTGCTCTGAATGACTCCAAGTGCCGAAAGCTGTGATGGTATTGCTGTCTGCTCCTACCACAAACCACACTAACAGGCAGTTAACCAGAAACTCATTCTGGGTTACAGTGAGAAGCAGGCAGCAACCCAAATGGGGCGTTTCTTTCCAATACACTAGGCAGCGCTCCTACCCTGCAGCAGAACTCACAGCTTTGTTAGGGAGCGCCAGAGCCCAGAGAGTCCCGAAAGACCTCCTAACTCGTGCTTACGTTGACTGGTTGGCAATAGGCAGCTGTTGCTGGATTGGAAGATGCAGTTCTAAGAAGCATTTGAGGAAACCTGACCAAAATATGGGTCAAAATATCCAAGTCACCCCCAAATCTCTTCAAGAACATAGTGCTAACCCAGCCTTGGTGCTAGAAAGCAGAACTTCCATTATCTCCAGGTACTCTCAGGCTTTAAGGTCCATTGGCCACTCATTTCCAATCCCTACCCCAGTACATACACAGTACACATATACATACAGTACAGGTACAGTACAGATACATATACAGTGCACACACACATACAGTACACCTACACATACATATATAATAGAGATACAGTACAGGTACATACACAGTACACATATACATACAGTACAGGTACAGTACAGATACATATACAGTACACACATATACAATACAGATACACACAGTATGCCTACACATACATATATAATAGAGATACAGTACAGGTACATACATAGTACACATATACATACAGTACAGGTACAGTACAGATACATACACAGTACACACATATACAATACAGATACACACAGTATGCCTACACATACATATATAATAGAGATACAGTACAGATACATACACAGTACACATATACAGTACAGGTACAGTACAGATACATATACAGTACATATACATATGCAATACACACACAGTACACATACACATACACAAACATATATAATATATAATAGAGATACAGTACAGATACATATACAGTACACATACATATACAATACAGATACAGTACACATACACATACATATATAATAGAGATACAGTACAGATACATATACAGTACATATATATACAGTACATATAGTTAGATTTATACAGTACTCATATATATACAGTGCAGATACAGTTAGATATATACAGTACATATAGATACAGCACAGATACATACACAGTACACATACATATACAATACAAATACGCATACAGTACATTACACATACAAATAGAGACAGTACAGATACATATACAATACACACATACATACAGTACAGGTACAGTACAGATATACAGTACACATATACATACAGTACAGGTACAATACAGATACATACACAGTACACATACATATACAATACAGATACAGTACACATATACATATATAATAGAGATACAGTACAGATACACAGTACACATATGTATACAGTACAGATACAGTAAGATATGTACAGTACACATACAGATACATATGCAGTACATATACATATACTGTACACATACATATATGCAGTACAGTACATATACATATACAGTACATACATACATACAGTACACATACACAGTGCCGATACATATACAGTGCGTATACGTATACAGTACAGATACAGTGCATATACTACATATACAGTACACTTATACATATAGTACACATACATATATAGTACCTATACATATATACATTTACAGTACACATACGCATATACAGTACACATACTATGCATACACAGTATGTATGCAAAATATAAGGTGAAAAAATAATTTTAAAACCAAACTATTTTAAATTATAATAAAGCAAGAAAAGATAACAGTTTTTATGTTTTCATAGTCATCACCAACTTTCTTGATAAAAACTTGTTGTTCTTTTTGAACTAGAGGAAGTGACATGGGCCAGATACAATGTGGAAACAAGTATCCTCTCCCAATGCGCTAATAGTACAGTCCAGAATAAAATGCAGCACACAAGGCATTTCTGGCATCTAAGGCATTGAAAGCATCGAAGATAATCACCAGAAAGATAATTTAAACAAGCATGGTATTCACTTTGACCAAACCCCTCAAGGGTCATATCACTTAATAGTCTCTGGTATAGTTTAGTCAAGAGTAGTATAACAATACCTCCATTTAAAAGTAGTTTAAAATAATGACAATGCATCACCAAATTTGAATCTGTTTTGTATCTGCTCCTGTGCTAGACAATGGCTGTCCTCAGATTCAGTGATATCACTTAACTTTAGCTCACAGAACAAGTAGAAACTGAGAAATTTCCCAAGGCCCTTGCTGCAGGTTAGAGGACAGTCTTCAGAGGAATTGAGATTCCGTCCCCAGGCCCTTTGAATGCTCTACTTAGACTAGAAGTGACAAATTCTGCCAATTACTGTGCCTTGTTAAATCCACCCCAACATTTGCAAAGAATTGGACAAAAGGCAGAAATAATGCACTTGTCACTACTGAACCTTTAGAGGTAGGCTTCATTATAAAACCTATGCTTTGTGAAACTGATTTTGGTCTTAAGTGCATTTACATTCACTGCAGTACAAGTTTAATAACCTAGACATCACGACCATTTTAGCTCATTGGGTCCAAGGCCAGAACGATTTGGCAAAGGTAAATGGGAACATACTATACTTGTGCATCCCAACCCTAATAATCATAGACAAGCAGGCACTTGTTGGAAGGAGAAACCACTCTGTAAAGTATGAGAGCAGCTGAGACATTCTAGAATTCTAGAAGACAGCCAGGAATGAACCTCAAGGCTTCCTGAGACTTAATCCGCCTTGCCCCCTGTGGAGTCACACTCCTTCCTGCTTAATTATTAAAAAAAAAAAAAAAAAAGTTATCTATTTACTTTACTACAGTAATGTAAATAGCAAACACCTGGTATAACAGACTTAATGAGGCCTGTTGTGGAAATCTGCGTCCTTATTTATGGTCACACCATGTCGAGTCACACATATGTGACCATACTGATAAATTTACAGATAAATAAAGTAGCTTCAAATTGGACTCCTTGAGTTGAAATAAAAGTCTAATTGATTAACATAGAAATCAACATACAATGGATGTTTTAGAGAGTCGAGCAAAATAAAAAGTAAGACTTTTGTTAAAGAATGGATCAAGTTGGATTAACCCAAGCAGGAAATAGCAACGGAAACAAGAAAACCAAAGACAGATGTATGAAGCCTACCAAGTCTGAAAGCCAGGCCCGTATTTCACTGTTTGATGCCATCTGGTTTAGCTGGCATCCCTACCAGCCAGAAATTTCAGGGCTTGCGAAGCTGCTTACAAAGCTGCCCCAAGTTGATGTGTGGTGTGTTTACTTTTAAACAGTGGCTGCCTTCTTTGACTGGTTTTAAAAATAGGCAAATATTCTAAAAGCAGGATGATGAATCACTGGATTGGGCCAAAAGGAAAGAAGGAAAATGACTCAGGCTGACTAGTAGCACAGCTGTTCCAAAAACATTTGGCTGAATCGTTGTAAAACATTTTGACAGTGATACCGGATCAGAGTTCCTGACAGCAGTTAAGTTTGTTTTGACAATTCCAGAAGCATAAAGTAGACTGTACAGTAGCTGTACAAGAGACCCTGTAGCAAATTTAGCTTTTTTTGAAAAAAAAAAAAATAGTTGCTAGATATGTTTATAATGGGACAAAATCACAGCACAAGTACATTTTTATTAAAATCTATTTACCAAATACTTATTGTGCAAGACTGGGACTCAGACTTATGCAAATTGGCAAATCACTTTATCATATTTTTAATGCATTAAGGAAGTAATTTGAAGGCTTCTTCTTCAAAATGGCACTGTAGACTTACTAGACCAAGCAAAATGTATCCTAAGAAATTTTTTAAAAGATGAAATATAAAGGAAAGAAGTGGAAAATTCTTTATATAAACAGATGTTCACTGCCTGTTTGGCAAATACAATATGACTAAGCCAATGTCCTTAAGCTAGAACTTTCTTATTGATAGCCCAACCATTATGATGTACCATAGTACATTTCATGATGGGCTCTTTTCAACATCTACTGAGCAGCTGTTGGGTTGGTTTCAGGATTATTTTGTTTGTAGATTCCCTTCAATTGTCTTCTCTGTGTTTCTCCATAACTTGAATAAATAGGACACTGTAATCCAAATCCTCCCTGTTATTTAGCAATGAGAGCTAGCAATCAGTTAGCAGAGAATATTGAAGCTGGAAAGGACTAGGCAACCATGTGGTCCAGCCCCCTCAGAGTAGAGCTAAAGACAAGGACCCCAAAAAGGGAAAGAAGCTACCCAAGACTCCACGATTCGTGGCCATGTAAGACTAAGGTGTGTCTTTCCACCATACCACTCCGCTCTTCTTCACTTACTAGTCCTTAGGTTCTCAGACTTGTATTTCATGAACCAGTAAAATTTTCCCTAAAATATTCTGGCCAGGCACAGTGACTCATACTTGTAATCCCAGCACTTTGGGAGGCCCAGGCGGGAGGGTCGCTTGAGGTCAGGAGTTCGAGACCAACCTGGCCAACATGGTGAAACCCCGTCTCCACTAAAAATACAAAAATCAGCTTGGCGTGGTGGCACATTCCTGTTGTCCCTCCTACTCAGGAGGCTGAGACAGGAGAATCGCTTGAACCCAGGAGGCTGCAGTGAGAACTGGAGGTTGCAGTGAGCCAAGATCAAGCCCCTGCACTCCAGCCTGGGCAACAGAGCTAGACTCCACCCCAAAAAAAAAAAAAAAAAAAAATCCCGAAAATATTGGGAATTATGTCTTAAGAGCATCCAACTTTTTATTTAGCTAGTGAAGATGATTCAAAAATGACCACCGGATATCATTAGTATCCCTTTATGACAGAGAGAACATTTCAACCAAAATCATAAGGCAATCATTATTAGATACAGATAAAAATAAGCATATACCCAAAACACCTCACTGTCGTACCCTTCTTTCTTTCTTTATATCAGAGGGGTGAAAACTTCATCAAAGCCAGACCAGGTTTTGAGAACCACTGTTCTAAACAGCATTTTCACTGGGTTTTACAATCAATCATCTCCCCCTCCCACTGTGCTCCCCATCATAGACATAACTGGGGTGTAAGTTGAGACGCCCTAAATCCTTGTTAAAAAGTGTTCAGGTTGGGCCGGGCATGGTAGCTCACGCCTGTAATCCCAGCACTTTGGGAGGCCAAGGTGGGCGGATCACCTGAGGTCAGGAGTTCGAGATCAGCCTGACCAACATGGAGAAACCCAGTCTCTACTAAAAATACAAAAATTAGCCAGGCATGGTGGCACATGCCTGTAATCCCAGCTACTCGGGAGGCTGAGGCAGGAGAATTGCTTGAACCCAGGAGGCGGAGGTTGTGGTGAGCCAAGATCGCGCTACTGCACTCCAGCCTGGGCAACAAGAGCAAAACTCCGCCTCAGAAAAAAAAAAAAAAAAAAAAAAAAAAAGTGTTTAGGTGTCCACACGGAGAAGACCTCAGGTGAGGGAAAGCCATGCCCAGAGGACATTCCCAAGCCCACTCCACTCCCCAGGCAGAACACAAGAGGCAGCCTTGCCCAGGATCCACTGAATGTTGACATTTCCTGCAGTTACAGCTGGCTTCATGGGCATTGGACCTATGTGATCACACAGAGCCCTCCCTCCAGATGGGCCCCATGCTTAATTTAATGTTCTGCTATAATGTCTTGAATTTCTTAATAATTTTTGAATGAGGAACCCTGCATTTTCATTTTGCACCATGCCCTGCAAGTTATGAAGTCGATTCTACCTGCAGTATGACCTCTGAGTGCTGGTGTCCTGTAAATTGTCCTGCAGGTCACCAGGGACAAACTGACACAAGGCAAGTGAATCTGAGTAGTGGCTTAAGTGTTGAGGCTCATACAGAAGCTTTCCTAGGAACTGTTTGCCTATGAAGGCTCCTAACCACTAAGAACACAGCGGGTCAGTACAACGTTCAGTAGGACACAGACTTGCATTTGAATCTCAGGTTGGCCACTTTTTAATTGGTGAATGTGAAGAATTGGCATAATCTTCTGGAGACTCAGTTTCCTCCTCTGCAAAATGAGAAGGGTATTACCTGTCTCTGAAAATTGCTATTGATAAAGGAATGTATATGTCAATCACTAGCCTAAAGCCCAGCACCTAGGAAATAACCAGTAATAATAATGAATGCTTAATATAATTAAGTTCACTTTTCATTCCTTTTCACCATAAACCCAACCAAAGGAGTAATGTGGAGACAGGAGAGCTGTGTGTGTATACATGTGAGTAGTGGCACTTTTTCCTCTAACCCATGTCTATTCTATCAAGCTAAACTTCTGAGGTGGGGAATTATTCTTCATCATCTGAATAATACAAAGGCAACACACAGGGTTAAGGTCACTGACTCTTAATTACTGAGTTCTCCCTCTGCCACTTAAGGGAGATTTCCTGATGCAGCCATAACCTCAGGTCTTGTGGATTTACTCTCTTCATTTAAATCTGAACTTAAGAATCTTCTGTCCAGGTGCAGTGGCTCATGCCTGTAATTCCAGCACTTTAGGAGGCTGAGGTGAGAGGATTGCTTCAGTTCAGGAGTTCGAGACCGGCCTAGGTAACATGGCAAAACCCCGTCTCTACAAAAAATACGAAACAATTAGCCGGGCATGGTGGCGCACACCTGAAGTCCCAGCTACTTGGGAGGCTGAGGTGGGAGGATCGCTTGAGAATGGGAGGTTGAGGATGCAGTGAACAGAGATCATGCTACTGCACTCGAGCCTGAGTGACAGAGTGAGACCTTGTCTCAAAAACAAAATTTACTTCCAAACACTTTTTATATGAAAGATTGTAAAAAAAAAAAAATTAACTTACTCATGAAAGGTCTTTGAGTACTGTCATTTTAAATCTAAATTTAAATTAATATTTTATTTTTAGGAATAAAATATGTGATAAAAGGTAGCCAATGCACATTCCCAATATATCAAAAAAATTTAATTTCTAGATACCTAAGTCCTTGTTAGAGTATCACATAGTTTTAAGACACATCAAAAGCTTTTTAAAACTTTGCTTCCTTCCTGCTTATTAAACACTAGAGACGTGAATTATTTAATATACATTAGATTTTCAGGGCCCATAAGATTACAAGTATAGCTATAGAGATGGATGCGGATATTAACACAGATATGGATAAAGATAGAGATTTGGGATGACAAAGCAGGTTTTCAATTCTTTGTAAATTAATAAACATGATGTTATCTTAACCAGTACCTAAAATTGTCCCGCTAACAAGACCATGCATCAATAGACTGGTTTTGCTATACAAAAAGAGACTTGATTTAGTTAAGGACAATTTCTCTTTTTTTTTTTCTTTTTTTTTTTTGAGATGGAGTCTCGCTCTGTCGCCCAGGCTGGAGTGCAGTGACTCAATCTCGGCTCACTAAAACCTCCGCCTCCCGGGTTCAAGCGATTCTCCTGCCTCAGCCTCCTGAGTAGCTGGGACTACAGACACCCGCCACCACACCCGGCTAATTTTTTGTATTTTTAGTAGAGATGGGGTTTCACCATGTTAGCCAGGATGGTCTCCATTTCCTGACCTCGTGATCCCCCAACCTCTGCCTCCCAAAGCGCTGGGATTACAAGCGTGAGCCACTGTGCCCAGCCAAGGACAAATTTTATGTTTCTTGGAAACACCTATTCACTATTATTATAGCTATCATTTTGTGAACGTCATCGATTTATCCTGTTGTTAGAATATTTTGACTGACTTAGGTTATAACATACTCACTGTCCAAAAAACACCTGCCTCAAGAAGAACTTACTGGGGCCAGGGGCAGTGGCTTACGCCCATAATCTCAGTACTTTGGGAGGCTGACATGAGTGGACTGCTTGAGCCCAGGAGTCCAAGCCCAGCCTGAGCAACATAGTGAGATGCTGTCTCTACAAAAAATAAACAAGAAACTGAGTATTGTGGTGCATGTCTGTAGTCCTAGCTACTTGGGAGGCTGAGGTGGGAGGATAGTTTGAGCCCAGGAGCTTGAGGCTGCAGTGAGCCAAGATTGCACCACTGCACTCCAGCCTGGGCGACACAGTGAGACCCTGTCTAAAGAAAGAAATAAATAAGCAAACAAACAAGAGCCTATTGGAAGTATATTTATCCTTCAGCACACCACAAAATAAAATTTACCCCTTTTTTTCTTCTTTCCTACCACAACATACCAGAAGTAACCTTCCTCCATCAACCCCATGGCCCTTGGGAAGCTATTTGTTGTCAGGAAGCTTTGAGCTTTCTCTTATAACATGAACTCTGCCTCTAAATGGGCAATGAAGTAACAGTCCTGAGGACCTGGCTTTGAACCCTCCTTTTATTTATTAATTGCATGATTTGAAGCAAGTCACTTTGCCTCACTTAGCAAACATTTATTTCCACTTTTGTGAAAATGAGTGGAATAGCACCTTCCTATGGGGTTGCAGCCAATATTAAATTGATGAGAAGATGCCAGTAAAAGCACTACTCCTAAGTACTCAACAAACACTCACCTCCTTTCTGGCCTTTCTTCACAACTTTATATAACACATTCCAACCAATAAATCCCATAGTATCTCAGACTCTTCATCTGACACCAGGATAACGAACCCCAAGTGGTTATAGTGTATTACTGATTTTATAAGTATTTGATAATTCAGTTTCTACTATAGTTCTCAACTCTGCACTCCATCAGAAATGTAAATACAGGAGACACCCACCTTCCACCGTGCCCTTAAGGCATTTGTGACTGAATGTTGTCACTGCATGCTGAGGCAGTTTTAAATGTAAGCTCATGTTGGGACAGAAGGTGATTCGAGAGAGTTCATAATGACTGTCTGAGCCTCGGTTTCCTGCAAATGCCTGGTTCCTGGTTTCTAAAATCCCAGTGGGAACTTTATCCCTTGACTTCCTACAGAGTTCCCTGTGAATATGCCAAAAAAAAAAAAAAAAAAGCCAGAGACGGGGCCTGGGCGTCGTGGCTCACTCCTGTAATCCCAGCACTTTGGGAGGCCAAGGCGGGTGGTCACCTGAGGTCAGGAGTTTGAGACCAGACTGGCCGACATGGGGAAACCCCATCTCTACTAAAAATACAAAAATTAGCTGGGCGTGGTGGCACGCGCCTATAATCCCAGCTACTCAGGACGCTGAGGCAGGAGAATGGCTTGAACCCTGGAGGTGAAGGTTGCAGTGAGCCGAGATCACACCACTGCACTCCAGCCTTGGTGACAGAGTGAGACTCCGTTTCAAAAAAAAAGAAGAGAGGGGAAAATGGTAAACTCAATATTCATTTATAGCTTAGTGTGGATGAGGTTTTGCAGAGTTATTCCAGAGAACAATGATTAAAAGTGTGGAGAGAGGAGATTACTAGATCCGAAGATTACTTCGGATCCTGAGGAGGACAAGGGGAATAATACTGAAGGTAGAAAAGGTTGAAGGAAGAGGACAGTGACAAAAGACACTTTGTGGCTGGTCCGAGTACAATGGTGTTTACAACTAATTAATCACAACCAACTACAGATTTCTTTGTTCCTTCTCTTCTCCCAGTGCTTCACTTGACTAGCCTTAAAAAATAATGATAAATAAAAAGACACTTCACCTGCACCACAATTTTGCTGAGAGCCAGTTTTAAAAGTGTACACAAAAAGATTTCACATAACACCCAACTTGTTGCATTGGAGTCAAAGGTGGCTATTGCAACTACTCCATGTAATTCTCCCTACCACACAAAACATCCTGATATTTTAGGAGAAAATTGTATTATTTAAAAGTGACACCAATGGTATGGGTTCTGGATTACAAAACAAAAAACAAAAAAAAAACTAAGTGTCATACGATTAATTCATATCCAGATATAAAAAATTTCTAACAACTTGAAAGAATTTTTTTTGAGATAGGGTCTTGCTCTGTCACCCAGGCTGGAGTGCAGTCGTGTAATCATGGCTCATTGCAGCCTTGATCCCCCGGACTCAAGCAAGTGCCCCAGGAATTGGGACTAAAGACATGCACCACCACGCCCGGCTTATTTTTTGATTTTTTTATAGAGATAGGTCTCATTATGTTGCCCAGGCTGGTCTTGCCTGGCCTCAAGTGATCCTCCTGGCTCAGCTTCCCAAAGTGCTGGGATTATAGGTATGAGCCACCGTGCCTGACCAGAAAGAATTTTTAAAAACAAAATATTAAAAGCTACCAGCTTGAGCTGATACTAGTATTCTTGACTCTTTCTAAGTAAAACAAAAAACTGTTCTAAAAAATGCAAAAGACAGAGATAATTCCAAAGCCAAGGTCTAAATTTACAAAGGAGCATGCCAGATTTTAGCTTAGCTGAAGATGAAGAAAAGTCTCATATAATTGACATGAAATCCTAATGTCTGTCCAACTCTAAATTCCCTCTAGCTGGAGAAGGGCCAGTGATTCTTGAATAACCCAAGAGGTGGGATTCATATTTTTCTTCTGCACTTTTTCTATTAAGAAAATTAATTCCATGAAGTTTCCAGTTTAGAAAGTTTCGACTCTTTGAAATTTCCAGTTTAGAAATAATACTGATTATCATTAATATCATTAGCTCATTAAAGACAGGCATCACTGCCTCTGGGAATTACCATTAGCTAAGTTTACTTTAAAAAGCACTCTGATGATAGGCTGAAAATGGAGATTGCATTGTAAAGGAATATATATATATTTGTGTTCTCCAAAACCTTGTTTCCTTTATTTAAGGACCCCTGGAGGTCCATGTTCTATTCAAAGTCTTATGGCTCATTCTGCTATCACTGAACAATGACCAACTCCTCATCTACCAGGGCCAGTCTGTCACCAAGTCCTTTCAACCCTTCTTTCAAAATGGACTCTGAATTAAGTCATCCCATTACATTATCTAATGCAGGCTCTCATCACTTTGTACCATTATAAAATGCCTCTTCCATTCTCTCATCTCTCCACATTCTAGACTATTCCACCAAATTTTTACTATTTTCATCATATTATTCCCTTTTCTAAGGACTTTTGACACTTCATTGCTTTTGATCAAGTCCAAACCCTTTTGCTGAACTTTGAAGATTGACTTGGTAACCCTAGTCTATTGCTATCTAAACAGGTACCCTATGTAAGTATCCAAAACAATGGCTGGCTCAAGCAGGGCTCGGTAGACAACACGTTACTCTTCCACAGTTCAGACCTCTGCTCCAAACGACTAGTTTTAGTCTTTTCTGAACACACCATGTTCTTCCTGACTCTTACGTTTTGCTCCTGCTTTCTGTTTAGAGGGAAAAGAAAGAAAACTGGTTACAAGATATGTAGCCCCTTTTTTGTAACTAGTACCCAGGAATGGCATCTGTCCTGTACTGCTCCTCTACACTCTACCTGCCCTCAAGCCCAGTTTGACTATCACCTCTTCCAGGAAGCTATTACTAACTGCTCTGGGTGACACAGACTTTTCTCCAAACATCTTTGCCTTACAAAGCCCATGGGAGGTCATGCTGTTCTCTTTTGCACATCCCACCCACCTCTGGCAGAGTGCTGGAAACACTGAAACCAAATAAATTCAGCTAATTGACTAGAGGTAAAATAGGATATGAACAATCTACTAACTGCATAACTAGTCCCTAAATGACTGCAGGTCAGTAATGCTATAAAATCTACCTTGACATCAAGGTGAGATGTAGGTGAGACACAACTGCTTAGTGGTTTACATTTCCCTTATACTCCACAATCAATTATCATAATTTCAGGGATAAGTTGAATGCTTAATTTGTATCAAGCACTCTGCTAAATACTTTACCTATAAGATGTCATTGGCTTCTTATTACAACCCTGTGAATTACTACTATACGCATCTTACAGGAAACTGAATTTCAGCAAGGTGGAATGATCATACAAATAGTGTTGGAGGTAAGTCTAGAAATCACGCCTCTCTGGCTCTAAAGCCTATATCCTTAACCTCTACACTAAATCACCTCAGGAATATATAGTCCTGAAATGACTGGATGAAATGAGCACTAGGCTAGGCTTATCAGAAATGAACATGTCGGGCCGGGTGTGGTGGCTCACATCTGTAATCCTAGTACTTTGGGAGGCTGAGGTGGGCCGATTGCTTGAGGTCAGGAGTTCGAGACCAGCCTGGCCAACAAAGTGAAACCCCATCTCTATTAAAAATACAAAAATTAGCCATGCGTGGTGGCAGGTGCCTGCAGTCCCAGCTACTCAGGAGGCTCAGGCAGGAGAATCGCCTCAGGGAGGCAGAGGTCGCAGTGAGCCAATATCGCACCACTGCATGCCAGCCTGGGTGACAGAGAGAGACTCTGTCTCAAAAAGAAAAAAATGAACATGTCAACATTCACAAGCAAAGATGTTTCCTTTTCTCATGGACTCTACTTATTCATCAACAATAAATCCAACAACGTAGAATTACTCCCAAAAAGTCCACCTTAGTGCCCTCATTTACTATGAAAGTCTAGGGGGTTTTCCTTTGTTTCCCTCTACATGTGTGGTCTGCAGGCCACATGCACTGGAATTCAAAAGGCACGCACAGCTCGCTTGATGGCAAGTGTTTTCCTGTGTGACACTCCACATGTTCCTTATTCAAGAATTCAAAGGGAGTGTCCCAAATATCTGCAAAGCATCTTTTTGTGCACTCAGCCGCATGTATATGCAAAAATAGAGAGTCCTGGGCCCTGACTATTCTTTGAAATCTTGCATTTGTGATATGCATAAAACATAGGAGGGGGTTTTCTTTTTCTTCTTACAACAATAATGGGTCTCCTGAATCAGAATATATAGGAGTGGGGCCTTAGAACATGTGTTTTCAATGAGTGTTCTCAGGTAATGATTTTTATCAGGCAAGGTTGAGGAACACTGAACCTCAGCTCCTGCCCTAGGTTCTCCAGGTAGGTGCCCTTTCTAGAGATATGAGGACACACTGACCATAAGATTAAAATACTTAATTTGGGGAGTTTTTTTCATAAGCATCTTTTGGTGGGGCTAGAGGGTAGGAATTATTTAAAATAAATTATAATCCCTTTTTGAGGCTACCTATTAAAACCATGAATTTTGAAAGTGGGCATTCTGGAGTCATTTGAAAGAGAAGAGAAAGACACTGGAACAAACCAATCTAAACTGATGGATGAAAAACATCTGTGAGCTCCTAGTCAAGGACCAAGAGAGTTCAAAGAATGGTGACAAATTAATTGCAAGTTGTACATCCTGTACTTCAATAAAGAGGTTATTCAGGCAAACCAAAGATGGAGATTCACCTCTCCACGGCTCTTTTCTGTACATAAATTAAATTCTGTTAAAATGTTGACAAGGGAACCGTACATTTATTTGGTCCAAAATTAATACTGCCTGAGATAAATAAGCTTTATATACTGAAATTTTCTTTGTGAGACTGTTGATTGTAACAGGACTTGTTCTGCTCACATGCAGCATGAGTAAAAAAGAAAGGAAATTACACATTTTCCTTCCCTCTGGATTTTGGGTTTGCATGCGTGTGTCTTGAGAGCTAGCCACTCAAGATGCCATGAAAAGCACTGACTATTCCTTGAAATCTTGCCTTTATGAAATGTATAAAAACAGAAAGGGCTTTCATTTTTCCTTTTAGAGAAGGAGCATCGAAAATAGAGAAAGTTCAGACTTCAAGCCTAGGGCCCTGAGTTACCAACAAACAGTGTGGTCTCTGGGCGGCAATCTCTGTGTCTGTACATAAGGAATACTAATGCTTATGTTGCATGGTTGGGTTTTGTTTTTTTTTGTTTTTTTTTTTTTGTTTTTTGCGACGGAGTCCTGCTCTGTTGCCTAGGCTGGAGTGCAGTGGTACGATCTCAGCTCACTGCAAGCTCCGCCTCCCGGGTTCAAGCCATTCTCCTGCCTCAGCCTCCTGAGTAGCTGGGACTACGGGCGCCCGCCACCATGCCCAGCTAATTTTTTTTGTATTTTTAGTAGAGACAGGGTTTCACCATATTAGCCAGAATGGTCTCGATCTCCTGACCTCGTGATCCACCCGCCTCAGCCTCCCAAAGTGCTGGGATTACAGGCGTGAGCCACCGTGCCTGGCTGCATGGTTGTTTTAAGGATCAGAGATAATATAGGCGAATGTTTATTATGACAGAGAAGTATAGTTAATGGCAGTTGTCATTTCTATGTTGGGGTGGATTGATTTGCCTGTTGGGAGGATTTCTTCTCACCACTGTCTTTCAGGGTGACCCTGAGTGAGGACATAGTACAACGGCAGATCATGAGAAGAGGTTTGGAAAAATCGATTATGAAGAGTCAAGCCTTCACCTCTTCCTACTATGGAATATATCCTCCATTGGAGGCTAACAGTCTAGGAAACTCCAGGTTAAATGTGTCACCTGGCATAGTAACCCCAAGCCTGCAATGGTTGTGTGACATCAGATTTCACAGAGCTCCTTACTTTGCATTATTTTGGAATGATTCTGTCCGTTTTCAATTACTACTTTTTTTTAAATAGAGATGAGGTCTGCCTGTGTTGCCCAGGGTGGTCTCAAAATTCCTGGGCTCAAGGGATCCTCCTGCCTTGGCCTCCCAAAGTACTGGGATTACAGTCGTAAGCCACCATGCTTGGCCAATCATTACTTTTTAAAGCATCATCCCTACATGGGCATTATAGTAACAGAGAGAGTCCTCAAAAGACCCAAGGTTTAAATGGTAATGTTGTTTAAGCATGTGATTTTAACAGATGACATTAAACTAAGAGCAATGGCGGATGCCAGTGGAAGAGAGCCAAGCCTTCCTTTCCTCAGCACCATGACCTCCCGCCACATGAGGTCCTTTGTTCAAAAGTGGTGCAATTCAATATGTGTGTTAAGAGGTCATTGAGGGGAGCCATGACGAAGGGCTCTAAGTATGGCAGTTTCACCTCAGACCTTACTATTTAGAGAGGCTCCTCCTCACCTGTCCCATTTATCATTCCTGCTGAAGTCTGTTGATTTAGCCAGAATTGTGGGAGCACCAGTGAGAAACCAGCATTTCGAACTTACGCTTCAGCAAATGTTGCTGGAAACTGAACAGGGATATTTTCATATTACCTAACCAACTGCCAGCTCCTAATAAATGTTTCCTCATGCAGTTTTAACACTAACACACTTTGCTATTGTTAGAAATTGTTATAGCTCAATGAATTTTATTCTAAAAGAAAGCTAGAATGGGGAGGGAGGAGAAAAAAAATCAGTTTAAATGACCCAAGGACTCAAGGTGGAGGAAAGCATCACTAGAGGCATTTCTGGAAGCCACCATCTAACAATGCATGATGAAATATCACATTCCCCATCATCAGGTCATGCGAGCATGCAACTTTAAGTTTTCCACAGAGGCGTGGCATTAGAAAAGATGCTGGAAAGGTGGGGTATGAAGGAAACAACCCTTCTTCCAGAGCAGGGTATACCTGAGGCGTCATTGAGGCTAAAGGCGATGCGTACAGGCTTGTCGGCAGGTACCCTGGCTGTGCTGATCATGTGGGCACCTGAGCCCCCGCCTTCTCCTGGGTCTTCCAGCTGTGACAGCAAGAGAGAGCCATTGTCACTTTATCCAGCATCATCCCCCTAAATACTCAGAGGCCCTTGGAAATTACAGGTGAAGTTATTAAGGTTAGTAAGCATTACCTGCTTATTCTAAAGATACTCCTAGTTTTGAGCTTTCTTTTTCTATGTCAAAAGTATTCATCTGCCCCATTTAAATCTTTTTTTCTTGGCTCAAGAAAAAATTGCTTTTGCAATATACATCTAGAATGAATGAAATATGGGAAATATCTCTACCTGCCTTATTTGCTCAGTATCGTTTTACACTGACCAGTTCAATCCTGCCCCTTTAAGGTCATATAAAGTATTTTACTTTCAATTGAGGAGGATAAAAAGAGATATAGTCTTAGTAAGGTATCAGATGGCTTCAGATTAGACTAGCTTTTCATGTTCAAAAGCCTAAATTAAATCTGAATTATTAATCTGAGAGTGGTAAAGAATGAGTTTCATGGAATCATTTAAAGAATACCAAAAGTCGCTGGGTGTAGTGGCTCATGCCTGTAATCCCAACACTTTGGGAGGCCGAGGCAGGCGGATACCTTGAGGTCAGAAGTTCAAGACCAGCTTGGCCAACATGAGGAAACCCCGTCTCTGCCAAAAATACAAAAATTAGTGGGGCATGCTGGCAGGCACCTGTAATCCCAGCTACTTGGGAAGCTGAGGCAAGAAAATCGCTTGAACCCGGGAGGCAGAGGTTGCAGTGAACCGAGATCGCACCACTGCACTCCAGCCTGGGCGACAGAGCGAGACTCTGTCTAAAAAAACTAAATAAATAAAGAATACCAAAAACCACTTTAAAATATCTGTTATATGATGAATATCATATGCTTTAAATATCTGATTAACTACCTGTAAGTCTATCAAACATTTCTAAGGTTGCACATCTTAACAATCTATAAAAGCAAAAGACAAGACTCAAAAACATCCTATAGATATTCTACTCCAGCTATCGAATCATCATTTAACTAAGGTAGAATGAATGGAAAAAAACATCCTGCAGATAAAATGGAATGGGCAAAAACACATGAATATTTCTGGTTATAATCAGAGAACTTAGCCCAAATATATTTTAACCAAGATATTTGATAATTTGATGTCTATAGGGGACTAGGAAAACATAGTTATAAATACATGATATCTTTCTTATTTAAAAACGTATATTTAACTTTTCTATTTTTAGTCCCACCTCCCCTAAACCCTCTACTTTCCTTCTCATGTAGACAGTAAACCAAAAAACCTGAATGATATTTTAAGGGAAATATCTCTAAAAATGGCGAAGTATAAATAATCTCTTTAGCCATCCTTAAAGAGATTCTGGGAAATGCTTTAGCAGGACATTTTCTCACAGCACGGTTTCTGACTTTTTCCCATAACTTTCCTCTATCTAAAAATAGTGTCCAGAACACTGAATTTTGTTTTTAAAAGTATTTATAGAGCCAAAGCCAATGCATATATATATATACATGTATATTTAGACATACATACATATGGAATCATCTTACCCAGCATATGAAAAAAAATCAGGCTTATATTAAAACCCTAGTATAGCTTTGGAGAAAAACTAGCAACTGTTTATTAACCAGTTAGAATCATAATTTGGCCCATTTATTTAGCACTACAAGTAGCAATGCATCAAAAAGCTCTCCACTGTCCATATCATGTAATTCTAAGTTAGAAAGAAATAGTAACATGAAACATTTAATTTTAAAAAAGGGTAATATAAAATATCTGTTATTTGATTCAGGATTTGTTTTATCTTAACTCTGCCACCCTTCTGTCCAGTCTTACCTGCTCAGAATCAAGCATTTTTTTTAGCCACCTAGGGAATGGCATGGATTGTCTCAAATTCAACAGAAGAAACCATTAAAATTCCCTTAACATTTTAGCTAAAAAGAAAAGTTTTACTGTTATGCATTGTACAATCACCGAATCACTTTAGCATAATATCTAAGGATGGAAAGTTGCACTCCTCTTTTGGCTAAATCTCCCAACACTTTCCCGCACCAAGAAATCAAGCACAAGAGGTAGAAATTTGCCTCAAGGATTTTGTAAATAGTCCTCTGGTATGGTTTCCAGCTACAGGAAATAGAATTAATAAACACAGCTAATTAGTGTCCCTCCCCTCCGCTCAATGGAGAACATCTGTCTGCCTGTGAAAGGATGGTGGCAAGACTGAGTGGACTTTGAGTTCCACACCATGTTGACCACAAGAGCCCCTACACCAACTTGCCTTTTCATCACACCGTCTGGGGAAACGAACCACAGGTTCCTTCTCTCGGCTACAAGCTGTAACAGAGCTTTGGTTAAGTTGCTGCTGATCTGAGCATTTAGTTCAGTTTTCACACCTGTTGGCTTACCTCACTTAGTTGAGTGTCTGCACTTGTGTAACCCAGAGCCAGCCACTGCCTTGGCCAGTCGTTGCCTTTGTGGAGTAGAGACTCAGTGAGAGACCAGGCTGCACCTGCTGCATAGCAGCCACTGACAATCTGAGGAGTGGAGACAGCTGTCAGGGCAGCACGCTGCTACCTGCTCTGCCCCAGACCCCAGCATCCCACGGGACCTCCCTTCCCTTCCCTTCCGTTTCCCTTCACAACCCCTCTCTCCTTTCCTTGCCTCTCTAACAGCCAGGATGTTGTCATGTTTCTAGAAAAAGCAAGAGCAAAAGAAAACCCTCCTCCTGTCAGAGGCATTGATAAACAGCAAGTTGTGGAGAGTCCAAATGTTTTAATTCATTAGTCCTGGCAAACTTAAAATACAAACAGACTTGCTTCACAAGACAGGAATGTCTTCAGCATGACCCAATCGGTGTCTGTGTCTATTCCAGCAAACTGGCAAAGATAGCATGACTCCAGTCAGCAAAAATGTCGGCCGCTCCAATCAGCTCAGCCAGACCCAGCCAACTTGGAAAGGCCACAAGCTGACTCTCAGATGATAGCAGCGATGATCCTGGTTAAGAATGTGAGGTTTGAGGTTGAGCCCATGTTGGGCTTGATGACTTGATTCATTCTTCAAATGCAACCGACCACAAAAGGAGTCAATGGTAAATAAGAATACAGCATTAGGATTTGTCAACCTTTTTAAAAACTGTAAACCTGGATGTCATTGGTACTTAAAAAATAATTGGATTGTGATTTTGAGGTTAAATAAGTAAAATAAATATTAGGAGAAGGCAAAGACAAGCCACAGACTGGAAGAAAATCTGCAAAATACATATCAGATGATGGACTGGCATCCAAAATATACAATGAACTCTTAAAATTCAACAACAGAAAAACAAACAACCCAATCAAAAAATGGGCAAAAGATCTGAAAGATATCTCACTACAGAAAATATACAGATGGCAAGTAAGCATATGAAAAGATGATCAACATCATATGTCATTAGGGAATTGCAAACTAAGACAACAATGAAATACCACTACACACCTATTGGAATAACCCAAATTGAAAATACTGACAACATCAAATGTTGGTGAGGCTGTGGAGCAACAGGAACGTTCATTCCGTGCTGGGGGGAATGAAAACATAATAGTACATCCCACTTTAGTAAACAGTTGGGCAGTTTCTTACAAAAGCAAACATACTTTTACCACATGACCCAGAAATCACACTTCTTGTTATTTCCCCAAAAGCCTGCATACAGATGTTTATAGCAGGTTTATGCATAATTGCCAAAACTTGGAAGCAACGAAGTTCTTCAATAGGTAAATAAATCCTGGTATATCCTGACAATGGAATATCATTCAGGGATAAAAAGAAAAACTATCAAGCCACAAAAAGATATGGAAGTATCTTAAGTTGCATATTACTAAATGAAAGAAGCTAATCTTGAAAGGCTACATGCTGTATAATTCCAACAACATGACATTCTAGAAAAGGCAAAACTGTGGATACTGTAAAAAGATCAGTGGTTGCCAGGGATTCAGGACGAGAAAAAGGAAGGATGAATAGGTGGTGCATGAGGGATTTTTAGGGCAGTGAAACTATTCTGTATGAGACTGTAATGGTAGATACACGTCATTACACAATTGTCCACATCCATAGAATGTACAACACAGAGTGAACCCTAATGTAAACTACGGACTAATAATGAATAATAATGTATCAATATTGGTTCATTAATTATGGCAAAGATGTTAATTAGGGGTTACAGGGATGAGGAAATATATGGGAATTCCGTACATTTCACTCCGTTTTTTTCTGTAAATCTAAAACTGTTCAAAAGGTATTAAATATACGAGTAAAAGGACTCAGCACGTTTTCTTAATCTAATGAATGGAAGGCTAATTTGTTATGATATATACAACAATAAAGCTGTATAGACTCAGACAATTAAAACATTCACATATAAGCTTATTCTTTTCAGGAATTAATATTACTGTTTTAATATTATTTTATGGTTATAATAAAACTTACTAATGCATTATAATTTCTCAAAGTGAATTTCTTATTCACGACCTCATTTTAATCTTCCAGAAGATCCTATACAATAGTCATGGTCAGTATTGCCATCCCGATTTGACAGATGAGCAGACTGAGGTGCAGACAATTCAAATAACAGGCCTGAGGATGAATGACCCTAATAGAATTAAGAACCCAGTTAGGATCCAGGTTTTCTAATTATTAGTTCAAGCTACTTCCACTACACCAGGATGCACTCTGTATCAAAGATTTAATTGGCCCGGCACGGTGGCTCACGCCTGTAATTCCAGCAATTTGGGAGGCTGAGGCAGGCAGATCATGAAGTCAGGAGATCGAGACCATCCTGGCTAACACGGTGAAACCCCATCTCTACTAAAAATACAAAAAATTAGCTGGGCGTGGTAGCGGGCGCCTGTAGCCCCAGCTACTCGGGAGGCTGAGGCAGGAGAATGGTGTGAACCCACGAGGCGGGGCTTGCAGTGAGCCTAGATCGCGCCACTGCACTCCAGCCTGGGCAACAGAGTGAGACTCCATCTCAAAAAAAAAAAAAATATTTAATTGAAATTTTTTAGAATAAGTCTGACTCTCAGCTTTTGTTTGGAGGAGACAAAAGTATCACTTTCTTCAGTGGTCCAGCATCCAGGTTCATCTGACACAAGCCATCTTTATCGTGACACCCAAGTTCCACCCCAAGAAAATCAAAGTTCTGCATCACTATGTGTGCCAATGGGAAAGCAGATACCACATCTGTGCTGTCTCTCAAATTGGCCCCCTGGGTCTGCCTTCAGAAAAGCTGGTGGTGACACTGACATTGCCAAGGCAGTCAGTGACTGGAAGTGGCTGAATTCTAGTGAAACTGACAGTTCAGAATGGACAGACCTAGGATGAAGTAGCACCTTCCTTTTCTGCACTGACCATCAGGCTTTCAAAGAACCATATGGAGATAGAAAGAGACAGTTACATATTAAACACAATGGAAATATTGCCTTCTATGATACTGTCAACAGCTCCTGACCAACACAGCATAGATCTTTATCCACAGAACTCTCTGGAATCATTAAAGTGAACCTGGGGATTGCCCACTGTGTGGGCTGCAACATTGACAGCTATATCCTCATGACATCAAAAATGACATCAAGAGAGGTGTGGTAGATGCCCAGTTGGTAAAGGGCTACAAAGAAAAAGATTTCATTAAAAGATAATTTGACAACAATGAGAAAGGAACAAAAAAAATACGTCTAAATTGTCTAAATGTTCTCTTTCTGAATCTGATAACATAAATTCAAGGTTTTCACAGTCGCAATTAATATTTACCAGCTTTTCTGTTCCCATATGAGCAACAATGTATTTCTTGGCTCTTTATCCAAACACTTTCAAGAGAGTAACAAATCTGAAATCCAAGTGAAATCCCTTCCCATAACTGAAACCCAAAATAACTACATGGTATTTTAAGAATTTAATAGAATTATATAAATTCAATCCAGAAAGGATGTGTTTCTGCATCAATATATAAACAGATTAACAGTATGTTTCTTGGTGGTGGCAATAATGTATAATTTTTATTTTATTATTTTCAGCAACAAATGTGTTTTTACAGTTATTTGGAAAGTTATTTTCAATAATATTCAAGGAGCTTTTCACATACTGAGCTCTAGACTTGCTTCTGAATTATGATCAATAATACACTCCTACCACAGACTATTGTCACAATTATGTAATATCAATTCCTCAGTACAACTCAATATGTATGTAGCTTGGTATGTTCCAGGCTAGTGTTTCTCAAAAGTACCTGATTACTAGGTGCCTTTAAAAAATGCCCATTCCCAGGCTTTGCCATAGTGACTCAATAGTCTGGGTAGACCCTCATTCTGGAAATTTTAAAAAGAAATTTTAATGGCTATTCATAGCATTTAGAGAATAGTTGAGAAGACATTTTCCCCAACATTTTAAAGTCAGCTCTGTATTGCTATGTGACATATGCAGCTGGTAGTCTCCAACAAAGAAATATTCCATGATGGCGAAGTAATCACTCTTCCATTATATCCAGAGGTCAGCACAATTTTTCTCTAAAGGGCCATATTAGAAATATTTTACACTTGTGAGCCAGGCGCGGTGGCTCACGTCTGTAATTCCAGCATTTTGAGAGGCTGAGGTGGATGGATCACCTAAGGTCAGGAATTTGAGACCAGCCTGGCCAACACGGTAAGACCCCGTCTCTACTAAAAATACAAAAATTAGCCAGGCATGGTGGCGAGTGCCTGTAATCCCAGCTACTCAGGAGGCTGTGGCAGGAGAATCACTTGAACCCGGGAGATGGAGGTTACAGTGAGCCGAGTCCGCACCATTGTACTCCAGCCTGGGCAACAACAGCAAAACTCCATCTCAAAAAACAAACAAACAAGAAAACAGAAAGAAAGAAATATTTTACACCTGTGAGCTCTTAAGGATCTCTGTCACAAGTACTCTTCTCTGCCTCTGTAGCATAAGGGCAGCCATAGACAACATGTATAGGAATGGATGGGCTCTGACTTTATTGACAAAAACAGGAAACAAATGCACATGGCTGTGTTCCGAAAACACTTTATTTGCAAAGAGAGAACAGCCTGGATTTGGCCTGCAGACTATAATTTGCCAGCCTCTCCAGATCGAACATCCAGTGGACGGCCTTATCCTGATTGAACATCCAGTGGATAGCCAAGGCACAGCTCCCCCCACAGTGCCGTACTTCACGGGCAGAATCCTCTGGGAGAAAAGTAACTCTTCTTTTGCTGCCACCTTCTTCAATTCATTCTTCCCAACTCCATCCCCATAAAAAAAATTTTGTCAGATTTCTCAGTTAGTAAAGCAAAAGTCCCAAAGTTACGTATTAACCCTGCTTTTCTATAAAGCACTGATACATCTGTTTGAAAAAAACACCAGTGAATAAACACCTCTTCCAATTGGTTCATGAGACTGCATGTGCAGGCCATGGTGAGAAAGTGCCACGGGGACCTGTTCCATATTGTGAGCTGGTCTTGTGCCATTGTTCTTTGGAGGAGCCTCTTCCTCTGCTCCTGACCCCAGTGAAACATCAGGTAAGGTTTCCCAGGTTTCCCAGGAAGCCTTCTTGCAGTGCTAACTTGTAGTAATGTTGTTACTCCTTCTCAAACCTTCTCGTAAGGCAATGCAATGAAAAACCACAAAGCAAGGATCAAGGCTCAAGGACAAAAACAAGACACCACTTCCCCCAGGAACTTCATTTTATTTTAATTGACAAAGAAAAATTGTACGTTTCTAGTGTAAGGATTTCTGATCATATACTCTCACAGCCTTTGATTTTAAGGGTAACTGGGAGCCACTTTTCCTAATCCAAGTTCACTTCCGGCTTAAGATAGCAGAATGATCAACCCTATATCATTTGTGCCCCCAAAGCTCAAGAGAGGAATGACACGGGTTAGAACCACTGAACCACTCAATGGTTTCTCTTTCACTAGCTTTGTGGTTCCCTTAATGAAGGAGACAGAGCAATGTGCAACATTTAAGTCAGGCCACCTGGGTCTCCAACCCAGCTCTGTCTCTTACTCATGTAGGACTTTGGTTAAATTACTTAATAAATTATATGCCACAAATTCCACAAGTATAAAATGCGGGATAATTATAGTACCTGTCCTACAGGTTGTTATGACAATTAAAAGAGCAATACAAGTATGTGCAACAATGCCAGAAATAAAACAGGCACTATGTAAATAGAAATCATTTTTTCAAGGGGGCAAAAACATAGGAAAATACCACATCCAAAGGGTACCTAGATTCAGAAGACCTAGGTTTGCATTGTGATGCTGCATTCCAAAGCTGTGGAAGTTTAGACCAGACACTTCATACCTCCAGGACTCAGTTTTTTCATCTAGGTTGACAAACTTTTTTTGTAGAGGGCCAGGAGATAAATATTTTAGGTTTTTCAGGCCATACACTTTCTGTTACAATTACTCATCTCTGCTGTTCTAAGTTGAAAGTAGTCATAGACAATATGCAAATGGATGGATGACTCCAGTAAAACTTTATTTACAAAAACAGTAAATAAATGTGTATAGCTGTATTCCAGTAAAAGTATAGACACTGATATTAGAATTTCATATAATTTCCAAATGTCACCAAAGATTATTCTCCTTTTGATATTTGTCAAATATTTTAAAATATTAAAACCATTCTTAGCTCCTGGGTCATACCAAAACAGGCTATGGGACACATTTTACCTGATCCTCAGAGTTTTTGGACCCTTGATTTGTATAGCCAACAAGCAAGCATGGACTAACGCAGGGTTTCCC